>NW_022265862.1:0-100000 GCF_002021735.2 Oncorhynchus kisutch | reverse complement strand
CCGAGCTCTGAGAGAGGAGAGGAGGACCTAGAACTGGGACTAGAGGACGAGGACTGAGCCCTAAATACTTTTTTCTTTACATAGTTGAATGTGCTGACAACAAAATTACACAAAAATTATCAATGGAAATCAAGTTTATCAACCCCTGGAGGTCTGCATTTGGAGTCACACTCAAAATTAAAGTTGAAAACCACGCTACAGGCTGATCCAACTTTGATGTAATGTCCTTAAAACAAGTCAAAATGAGGCTCAGTAGTGTGTGGCCTCCACGTGCCTGTATGACCTCCCTACAATGCCTGGGCATGCTCCTGGTGAGGTGGCGGATGGTCTCCTGAGGGATCTCCTCCCAGACCTGGACTAAAGCATCCGAGCGAGACATGATGTCCCAGATGTGCTCAATTGGATTCAGGTCTGGGGAACGGGCGGGCCAGTCCATAGCATCAATGCCTTCCTCTTGCAGGAACTGCTGACACACTCCAGCCACATGAGGTCTAGCATTGACTTGCATTAGGAGGCATATGGTCTTACAAGGGGTCTGAGGATCTCATCTCGGTACCTAATGGCAGTCAGGCTACCTCTGGCGAGCACATGGAGGGCGGTGCGGCCCCCCAAAGATCATTCTCTAAGTACTAAACCTCAGTCTGGTAATGAATGATCATTCTCTAGACCTCAGTCTGGTAAGAATGATCATTCTCTAAACCTCAGTCTGGTAATTAATGATCATTCTCTAAACATCAGTCTGGTAATGAATGATCATTCTCTAAACCTCAGTCTGGTAATGAATGATCATTCTCTAGACCTCAGTCTGGTAATGAATGATCATTCTCTAAGTACTAGACCTCAGTCTGGTAATGAATGATCATTCTCTAGACCTCAGTCTGGTAATGAATGATCATTCTCTAGACCTCAGTCTGGTAAGAATGATCATTCTCTAAACCTCAGTCTGGTAATTAATGATCATTCTCTAAACCTCAGTCTGGTAATGAATGATCATTCTCTAGACCTCAGTCTGGTAATGAATGATCATTCTCTAGACCTCAGTCTGGTAATGAATGATCATTCTCTAAACCTCAGTCTGGTAATGAATGATCATTCTCTAGACCTCAGTCTGGTAATGAATGATCATTCTCTAGACCTCAGTCTGGTAATGAATGATCATTCTCTAAACCTCAGTCTGGTAATTAATGATCATTCTCTAGACCTCAGTCTGGTAATGAATGATCATTCTCTAGACCTCAGTCTGGTAATGAATGATCATTCTCTAAGTACTAGACCTCAGTCTGGTAATGAATGATCATTCTCTTAAGTACTAGACCAGTTGAGCTAGTAGCTTGAGGAAACTATTCAACGAGGGTTGAATCAATGTCGTTTCAACATCATTTGTCAAAGTATTTGTGACGTGACATCGAGGTGGAAAAAACATTCAGATTTCAACCTTCGAAACAGAGAACAAATGAATCGTCATGAATAAGGAACCATGGAAATGAGTCCAAATAAACCCTGTTTAAGCTAAACGTCAGATGGTTTGCAGCATGGATCAGATGAGATGGAGGCCGTTACCACTGAAAACTAAATCATAGGGCCGTTTTAGTTTTTAGTTTTTTATCCCATTGAGGTTGAAAAAAAGAGTTGGGGAACCACTACACAACAACACACAGAGAGAAACACACAATCACACACAGAGAGAAACACACAACAGCACACAGAGAGAAACACACACATAGAGACACACAACAACACACAGAGAGAACACACAACAGCACACAGAGAGAAACACACACATAGAGACACACACAGACAGACAGAGAGAAACACACAGAGAGAAAGACAGAGAGAAACACACAGAGAAACACACACACAGAGACACACACAGAGAGAAACACACAGAGAGAAACACACACATAGAGACACACACAGACAGACAGAGAGAAACACACACACACAGACACACACAGAGAAACACACACATAGAGACACACACAGACAGACAGAGAGAAACACACAGAGAAACACAGACAGAGAGAAACACACAGAGAAACACACATAGAGACACACACAGAGAAACACAGACAGAGAGAAACACACAGAGAAACACACACACACAGAAAGAAACACACAGACAGAGAGGCACACTTCCATTAGTCTGCCTCAGGGTAAATCCCTAGATGAGGAATGGTGTGTGTGGGTGTGTGTGGGTGTGTGTGTGTGTGTGTGTGTGTGTGTGTGTGTGTGTGTGTGTGTGTGTGTGTTGTGTGTGTGTGTGTGTGTGTGTGTGTGTGTGTGTGTGTGTTGTGTGTGTGTGTGTGTGTGTGTGTTGTGTGTGTGTGTGTATGTGTGTGTGTGTGTGTGTGTGTGGGTGGGTGTGTGTGTGTGTGTCAGCATTTTGACGGAGGAGAGGAAAGCAAAAAGTCCTTGACAACCTCCCACTCCCCTTCCCACCTCCCCTCTTCTCTTATCCTCTGATGGTCTTTATTATGGGGGATGGGGGGAGGATGAGAGATGTCTGGGATGGAGGGTAAGATGGGGGAGCTAAAAGCAATGTAGGGTGAGAGCTGATGACCTTCCTAACAGAGATCTTTCTCTCTCTCCCCCCCTTTCTCTCTCTCTCTCTCTCTCTCTCTCTCTCTCTCTCTCTCTCTCTTTCTCTATCCCCCTTTCTCCCTCTTTCTCCCCCCATCTCTCTCTCTTTCTCTCTCTCACCCCCCCTTTCTCTCTCTGTTTCTCTCCCCCCCCCCTTCTCTCTCTCCCCCCCTTTCTCTCTCTCTCTCTCTCTCTCTCTCTCTCTCTCTCTCTCTCTCTTTCTTTCTCTATCCCCCTTTCTCCCTCTCTCTCCCCACATCTTTCTCTCTCTCACCCCCCCTTTCTCTCTCTGTTTCTCTCTCTTTCTCTCTCCCCCCTTTCTCTCTCCCCCCTTTCTCTCTCCCCCCTTTCTCTCTCCCCCCTTTCTCTCTCCCCCCCTTTCTCTCTCTCTGTCTCTCTCTCTGTGTTTGAAAGCACTAGATGTATTCATGTATATATAGACTGTATGGTCACTATGGGGAAGCTCTAGCAGGGCAGAAATTAATCCATTCTGCTGCCTATGTTTGTCTATGGAGATTGCATGGCTGTGTGTTCTATGTTATACACCTGTATACACTTGAAGGGGTGTACACATATATAGTGTAGTTAGTCCACATACTGCTGGCCATGTAGTGTATCTGTTTCTCTCTCTGTTCATTGATGTTTCTCTGGCGATGGTATCCATGGTAACAGCAGGTAGAGCCAATGTCAGATGCCATAGCAACCAGGGCAGAGAGAGGCAGAGAGGAAGAGCGAGGAAGAGTGAGGCAGAGAGAGACAGAGCGAGGCAGAGCGAGGCAGAGAGAAGCAGAGAGAGAGAGAGGCAGAGCGAGGCAGGGAGAGGCAGGGAGAGGCAGAGAGAGACAGAGAGAGGCAGGGAGAGGCAGAGAGAGACAGAGAGAGGCAGGGAGAGGCAGAGAGAGACAGAGTGAGGCAGGGAGAGGCAGAGAGAGGCAGGGAGAGGCAGAGAGAGACAGAGAGAGGCAGGGAGAGGCAGAGCGAGGCAGGGAGAGGCAGAGAGAGGCAGGGAGAGGCAGAGAGAGACAGAGAGAGGCAGGGAGAGGCAGAGAGAAGCAGGAGATGCAGAGGGAGGCAGAGCGAGGCAGGGAGAGGCAGAGAGAGGCAGGGAGAGGCAGAGAGAGACAGAGAGAGGCAGGGAGAGGCAGAGCGAGGCAGGGAGAGGCCAGGGAGAGGCAGAGAGAGGCAGGGAGAGGCAGAGAGAGGCAGGGAGAGGCAGAGAGAGACAGAGAGAGGCAGGGAGAGGCAGAGCGAGGCAGGGAGAGGCAGAGAGAGACAGAGAGAGGCAGGGAGAGGCAGAGAGAGGCAGAGAGAGGCAGGGAGATGCAGGGAGAGGCAGAGAGAGGCAGGGAGAGGCAGAGAGAGACAGAGAGAGGCAGGGAGAGGCAGAGAGAGGCAGGGAGAGGCAGAGAGAGGCAGAGAGAGGCAGGGAGAGGCAGAGAGAGGCAGAGCGAGGCAGGGAGAGGCAGAGAGAGGCAGGGAGAGGCAGAGAGAGACAGGGAGAGGCAGGGAGAGGCAGGGAGAGGCAGAGAGAGACAGAGAGAGGCAGGGAGAGGCAGAGAGAGGCAGGGAGAGGCAGAGAGAGGCAGGGAGAGGCAGAGCGAGGCAGGGAGAGGCAGGGAGAGGCAGAGAGAGGCAGGGAGATGCAGGGAGAGGCAGGGAGAGGCAGAGAGAGGCAGAGAGAGAGAGCTGAGTGGTATTGTGTGTTAGTGTTTGCTGTGACAAACTGTGACCTGTAAACAGATTATATCAGAAGACCATTTCTGCTGAGGACTACGGTCCAGGTTCTGTGTTGTGTTTGTCTGAGGACTACGGTCCAGGTTCTGTGTTGTGTTTGTCTGAGGACTACGGTCCAGGTTCTGTGTTGTGTTTGTCTGAGGACTACGGTCCAGGTTCTGTGTTGTGTTTGTCTGAGGACTACGGTCCAGGTTCTGTGTTGTGTTTGTCTGAGGACTACGGTCCAGGTTCTGTGTTGTGTTTGTCTGAGGACTACGGTCCAGGTTCTGTGTTGTGTTTGTCTGAGGACTACGGTCCAGGTTCTGTGTTGTGTTTGTCTGGGGACTACGGTCCAGGTTCTGTGTTGTGTTTGTCTGGGGACTACGGTCCAGGTTCTGTGTTGTGTTTGTCTGAGGACTACGGTCCAGGTTCTGTGTTGTGTTTGTCTGAGTACTACGGTCCAGGTTCTGTGTTGTGTTTGTCTGAGGACTACGGTCCAGGTTCTGTGTTGTGTTTGTCTGGGGACTACGGTCCAGGTTCTGTGTTGTGTTTGTCTGAGGACTACGGTCCAGGTTCTGTGTTGTGTTTGTCTGAGGACTACGGTCCAGGTTCTGTGTTGTGTTTGTCTGAGGACTACGGTCCAGGTTCTGTGTTGTGTTTGTCTGAGGACTACGGTCCAGGTTCTGTGTTGTGTTTGTCTGAGGACTACGGTCCAGGTTCTGTGTTGTGTTTGTCTGAGGACTACGGTCCAGGTTCTGTGTTGTGTTTGTCTGAGGACTACGGTCCAGGTTCTGTGTTGTGTTTGTCTGAGGACTACGGTCCAGGTTCTGTGTTGTGTTTGTCTGAGGACTACGGTCCAGGTTCTGTGTTGTCTTTGTCTGGGGACTACGGTCCAGGTTCTGTGTTGTGTTTGTCTGAGGACTACGGTCCAGGTTCTGTGTTGTGTTTGTCTGAGGACTACGGTCCAGGTTCTGTGTTGTGTTTGTCTGAGGACTACGGTCCAGGTTCTGTGTTGTGTTTGTCTGAGGACTACGGTCCAGGTTCTGTGTTGTTTTTGTCTGAGGACTACGGTCCAGGTTCTGTGTTGTGTTTGTAGTATCTGAGGAGTTCAGTCATGTCTCTCAGAGCAGCGAGGACAGATTGTCATATTCCCAGACTATAAGCCTATTAGGGGGGAGGGGGTGATGGGGGGGTGCCCATTGGCTGGGGCGGAGGGGGGATGGAGCTGTACCCTGGGGTGGGGTAGGAGGGGGTGAAGGAGGAGGAGGAGGGTTGGACGGGGATTAGCTACCTCTTAAAGTGGCACTAATGACTCCAGTCTCCTTTCACCTCATTTAATACCTACAATTTACTGAACAAAAGGCACCTCTCCATAGGTGGTCCAGGTTAGGAGGGAGGGAGGGAGGGAGGGAGGGAGGGAGGGAGGGAGAGAGAGAGAGAGAGAGAGAGAGAGAGAGAGAGAGAGAGAGAGAGAGAGAGAGAGAGAGAGAGAGAGAGAGAGAGAGAGAGAGAGAGAGAGAGAGAGAGAGAGAGAGATTCATTCCGAGCCCTGCCCTAGGAATTGGAATGTGTTCTACAACAGACTAATCAGACAGGTGTGGAATGTGTTCTACAACAGACTAATCAGACAGGTGTGGAATGTGTTCTACAACAGACTAATCAGACAGGTGTGGAATGTGTTCTACAACAGACTAATCAGACAGGTGTGGAATGTGTTCTACAACAGACTAATCAGACAGGTGTGGAATGTGTTCTACAACAGACTAATCAGACAGGTGTGGAATGTGCTCAACAACAGACTAATCAGACAGGTGCTTTATTTGTCTGTGTGTGTGTAGGTCCGTCGCGGGGCTGGTTCCAGCGCTCTAAGGTTCTCCAGGTACAGGCCTGTGTCAGGATGGTTCTAGAGTGGACTAGGAAGGCGGGGCTTAGTTACCTGGCAGACAAGTTCTTCAACAAGTTCAACAGCGCTGTCAGCATCCTGGCCACACCTCCTCAGCAACTAACACAGGTAACATCAAATCAAATCAAATCAAATTTATTTATATAGCCCTTCGTACATCAGCTGATATCTCAAAGTGCTGTACAGAAACCCAGCCTAAAACCCCAAACAGCAAGCAATGCAGGTGTAGAAGCACGGTGGCTAGGAAAAACTCCCTAGAAAGGCCAAAACCTAGGAAGAAACCTAGAGAGGAACCAGGCTATGTGGGGTGGCCAGTCCTCTTCTGGCTGTGCCGGGTGGAGATTATAACAGAACATGGCCAAGATGTTCAAATGTTCATAAATGACCAGCATGGTCGAATAATAATAAGGCAGAACAGTTGAAACTGGAGCAGCAGCACAGTCAGGTGGACTGGGGACAGCAAGGAGTCATCATGTCAGGTAGTCCTGGGGCATGGTCCTAGGGCTCAGGTCCTCCGAGAGAGAGAAAAAAGAGAGAATTAGAGAGAGCATATGTGGGGTGGCCAGTCCTCTTCTGGCTGTGCCGGGTGGAGATTATAACAGAACATGGCCAAGATGTTAAAATGTTCATAAATGATCAGCATGTTCGAATAATAAGAAGGCAGAACAGTTGAAACTGGAGCAGTAGCACAGCCAGGTGGACTGGGGACAGCAAGGAGTCATCATGTCAGGTAATCCTGGGGCATGGTCCTAGGGCTCAGGTCCTCCGAGAGAGAGGAGAGAATTAGAGAACGCACACTTAGATTCACACAGGACACCGAATAGGACAGGAGAAGTACTCCAGATATAACAAACTGACCCTAGCCCCCCGACACATAAACTACTGCAGCATAAATACTGGAGGCTGAGACAGGAGGGGTCAGGAGACACTGTGGACCCATCCGAGGACACCCCCGGACAGGGCCAAACAGGAAGGATATAACCCCACCCACTTTGCCAAAGCACAGCCCCCACACCACTAGAGGGATATCTTCAACCACCAACTTACCATCCTGAGACAGGGCCGAGTATAGCCCACAAAGATCTCCGCCATGGCACAACCCAAGGGGGGGCGCCAACCCAGACAGGATGACCACATCAGTGAATCAACCCACTCAGGTGACGCAGGTGACGCACCCCCCCATCACACACCTGACCTCTAACCCTGTCAGCATCCTGGCCACACCCCCTCAGCAGCTAACACAGGTAACATCACACACCTGACCTCTGACCCTGTCAGCATCCTGGCCACACCCCCTCAGCAGCTAACACAGGTAACATCACACACCTGACCTCTGACCTCTAACCCTGTCAGCATCCTGGCCACACCTCCTCAGCAGCTAACACAGGTAACATCACACACCTGACCTCTGACCTCTAACCCTGTCAGCATCCTGGCCAGACCCCTCAGCAGCTAACACAGGTAACATCACACACCTGACCTCTGACCTCTAACCTTTTCTCACCTTAAAGGTCCAATGCAGCCATTTTTATATCAATAAAATCATTTCTAGGTAACAATGAAGTACCTTACTGTGATTGGTCACAAATATTTATCTCTATATATTCTGATATATTTATCTCTCTATATATTTCTCTCTATATATTCTGATATATTTATCTCTCTATATATTTATCTCTCTATATATTCTGATATATTTATCTCTCTATATATTTATCTCTCTATATATTCTGATATATTTATCTCTCTAAATATTCTGATATATTTATCTCTATATATTTATCTCTATATATTCTGATATATTTATCTCTCTAAATATTCTGATATATTTATCTCTCTATATATATTCTGATATATTTATCTCTCTATATATTTATCTCTCTATATATTCTGATATATTTATCTCTATATATATTCTGATATATTTATCTCTATATATTCTGATATATGTATCTCTATGTATTGTGATATATTTATCTCTATATTTTCTGATATATTTATCTCTATATATTTATCTCTCTATATATTCTGATATATTTATCTCTCTATATATTCTGATATATTTATCTCTCTATATATATTCTGATATATTTATCTCTATATATTTATCTCTCTATATATTCTGATATATTTATCTCTCTATATATTCTGATATATTTATCTCTCTATATATATTCTGATATATTTATCTCTCTATATATTTATCTCTCTATATATTCTGATATATTTATCTCTCTATATATTCTGATATATTTATCTATATATATATTCTGATATATTTATCTCTCTATATATTCTGATATATTCATCTATATATATATTCTGATATATTTATCTCTCTATGTGACTTGGAAGTGGCTGTGTGTGGACCACCCCAGTGTCTATATTTTCAGATATATTTATTTATATACTGTATGTCTTTATACATTGAACACAAATATTAATGCAACATTCAACAATTTCAAAGGTTTTACTGAGTTACAGTTCATAGAAGGAAATCAATCAATTGAAATAAATGTATTAGGCCCTAATCTATGGATTTCACAAGACTGGGCAGGAGTGTAGCCACGGGTGGGGGAGCCAGGCCCACCCACTGGGGAGCCAGACCCACCTACTGGGGAGCCAGACCCACCCATTGGGGAGCCAGGTCTGGCCACTGGGGAGCCAGCCCCCCCCTCTGGGGAGCCAGACCCACCCACTGGGGAGCCAGACCCAGCCACTGGGGAGCCAGGCCCAGCCACTGGGGAGCCAGACCCAGCCACTGGGGAGCCAGGCCCACCCACTGGGGAGCCAGACCCACCCACTAGGGAGCCAGGCCCAGCTACTGGGGAGCCAGACCCACCCACTGGGGAGCCAGACCCACCCACTGGGGAGCCAGGCCCACCCACTGGAGAGCCAGACCCACCTACTGGGGAGCCAGACCCAGCCACTGGGGAGCCAGGCCCACCCACTGGGGAGCCAGACCCACCCACTGGGGAGACCACCCCAGTCTGATGCTAGTCTATATATTCTGATATATTTATGTATATATTTCTAGATGAGTTGGAAGGGGCTGTGTGCAGACAACACCAGTCTGATGCCAGTCTATATATTCTGATATATTTATGTATATATTTCTAGATGAGTTGGAAGGTGCTGTGTGCAGACCACCCCAGTCTGAAGCCGGTTCAGCTGCATGGCCTGTTGACTCAGTACCAGTTGACAGCTGAGATGGGGCCTGTTCCAATCTGGCAGCCCAGCAGTGAGGATGAGGCATACATATACAGGACAGGTACCTGCTGGGGGGGGGGGGGGTTAACATGTCTGTGTGGATTCTAACCCCTGGTCTGCTGTGTCTGTGTGGATTCTAACCCCTGATCTGCTGTGTCTGTGTGGATTCTAACCCCTGATCTGCTGTGTCTGTGTGGATTCTAACCCCTGGTCTGCTGTGCCTGTGTGGATTCTAACCCCTGGTCTGTTGTGTCTGTGTGGATTCTAACCCCTGGTCTGTTGTGTCTGTGTGGATTCTAACCCCTGGTCTGCTGTGTCTGTGTGGATTCTAACCCCTGGTCTGTTGTGTCTGTGTGGATTCTAACCCCTGGTCTGTTGTGTCTGTGTGGATTCTAACCCCTGGTCTGTTGTGTCTGTTTGGATTCTAACCCCTGGTCTGTTGTGTCTGTGTGGATTCTAACCCCTGGTCTGCTGTGTCTGTGTGGATTCTAACCCCTGTTGTGTCTGTGTGGATTCTAACCCCTGTTGTGTCTGTGTGGATTCTAACCCCTGGTCTGTTGTGTCTGTGTGGGTTCTAACCCCTGGTCTGTTGTGTCTGTTTGGATTCTAACCCCTGGTCTGTTGTGTCTGTGTGGATTCTAACCCCTGGTCTGCTGTGTCTGTGTGGATTCTAACCCCTGTTGTGTCTGTGTGGATTCTAACCCCTGACCTGTTGTGTCTGTGTGGATTCTAACCCCTGGTCTGCTGTGTCTGTGTGGATTCTAACCCCTGGTCTGTTGTGTCTGTGTGGATTCTAACCCCTGGTCTGTTGTGTCTGTGTGGATTCTAACCCCTGGTCTGTTGTGTCTGTGTGGATACTAACCCCTGGTCTGTTGTGTCTGTGTGTATTCTAACCCCTGGTCTGTCTGTGTCTGTGTGTATTCCAACCCCTGGTCTGTCTGTGTCTGTGAGTATTCTAACCCCTGGTCTGTGTGTATTCTAACCCCTGCTCTGTGTGTGTCTGTGTGTATTCTAACCCCTGCTCTGTGTGTGTCTGTGTGTATTCTAACCCCTGGTCTGTCTGTGTCTGTGTGTATTCTAACCCCTGGTCTGTGTGTATTCTAACCCCTGCTCTGTGTGTGTCTGTGTGTATTCTAACCCCTGGTCTGTGTGTATTCTAACCCCTGCTCTGTGTGTGTCTGTGTGTATTCTAACCCCTGCTCTGTGGGTGTCTGTGTGTATTCTAACCCCTGGTCTGTGTGTGTCTGTGTGTATTCTAACCCCTGGTCTGTGTGTATTCTAACCCCTGGTCTACGTGTATTCTAACCCCTGCTCTGTCTGTGTCTGTGTGTATTCTGACCCCTGGTCTGTGTGTATTCTAACCCCTGGTCTGTCTGTGTCTGTGTGTATTCTAACCCCTGGTCTGTCTGTGTCTGTGTGTATTCTAACCCCTGGTCTGTGTGTATTCTAACCCCTGGTCTGTCTGTGTCTGTGTGTATTCTAACCCCTGGTCTGTCTGTGTCTGTGTGGATTCTAACCCCTGGTCTGTCTGTGTCTGTGTGTATTCTAACCCCTGGTCTGTCTGTGTCTGTGTGTATTCTAACCCCTGGTCTGTCTGTGTCTGTGTGTATTCTAACCCCTGGTCTGTGTGTATTCTAACCCCTGGTCTGTCTGTGTCTGTGTTTATTCTAACCCCTGGTCTGTCTGTGTCTGTGTGTATTCTAGCCCCTGGTCTGTGTGTATTCTAACCCCTGGTCTGTCTGTGTCTGTGTGTATTCTAACCCCTGGTCTGTCTGTGTCTGTGTGTATTCTAACCCCTGGTCTGTCTGTGTCTGTGTGTATTCTAACCCCTGGTCTGTGTGTATTCTAACCCCTGGTCTGTCTGTGTCTGTGTGTATTCTAACCCCTGCTCTGTGTGTGTCTGTGCCCCTCCCCCAGTGGACCTTTTGGAGAGTTTCGAGAACCACCCCCCCATCGTCCTCCCCAGTGGGGGGTTCAGTGTGGACCTGGACAGTGACTGTCTAGAGGACAGCATCTATAGGCAACTGCTCTATGTGAGACACTTCCTCTGGGGGCTACGCACACACACTCACACACACACTCACACACACCCCACTGTCAACAGCACACACACTCACACACACCCCACTGTCAACAACACACACACTCACACACACCCCACTGTCAACAACACACACACTCACACACACCCCACTGTCAACACCACACACACTCACACACACCCCGCTGTCAACAACACACACACACACCCCGCTGTCAACAACACTCACACACACCCCGCTGTCAACACCACACACACTCACACACACCCCGCTGTCAACAACACACACACTCACACACACCCCACTGTCAACAACACACACACTCACACACACCCCGCTGTCAACAACACACACACACACCCCGCTGTCAACAACACACACACTCACAATCCCACCGCGGTTAACGGGACTGGAACGAGCACGAGCACCGGGACGAGTACCACACCCGCAGACTGGCAGGAAGCACAGGTAGGTCACGTGATGGACACACACACACACACACTCACACTCACACACACACACACACACACACACTCACACACACACTCACACACACTCACACTCACACTCACACTCACACACACACACTCACACACACACTCACACACACTCCTTGCAGTAATCTGGGCCATGTGCCTCAGCAGCTGTGGTTCTTTAGCAGTTACCAGTAATCTGTTTCATGAAATACCAAAGCCCTCTAAGGCATCCTCTCTCTCACACACACACACACACACATCTACCCTGGAGGAGCCAAGTCCCAGACATGACATCTACCCTGGAGGGACCAAGTCCCAGACATGACATCTACCCTGGAGGGACCAAGTCCCAGACATGACATCTACCCTGGAGGAGGAGCCAAGTCCCAGACATAACATCTACCCTGGAGGGACCAAGTCCCAGACATGACATCTACCCTGGAGGGACCAAGTCCCAGACATGACATCTACCCTGGAGGAGGAGCCAAGTCCCAGACATAACATCTACCCTGGAGGGACCAAGTCCCAGACATGACATCTACCCTGGAGGGACCAAGTCCCAGACATGACATCTACCCTGGAGGGACCAAGTCCCAGACATGACATCTACCCTGGAGGTACCAAGTCCCAGACATGACATCTACCCTGGAGGAGCCAAGTCCAAGACATGACATCTACCCTGGAGGTACCAAGTCCCAGACATGACATCTACCCTGGAGGAGCCAAGTCCCAGACACAAGTCTCAGACATGACATCTACCCTGGAGGAGCCAAGTCCCAGACACAAGTCCCAGACATGACATCTACCCTGGAGGTACCAAGTCCCAAACATGACCTCTACCCTGGAGGAGCCAAGTCCCAGACATGACATCTACCCAAGAGGTTCCAAGTCCCAGACATGACATCTACCCAAGAGGTTCCAAGTCCCAGACATGACATCTACCCTGGAGGTACCAAGTCCCAGACATGACATCTACCCTGGAGGAGCAAAGTCCCAGACATGACATCTACCCTGGAGGTACCAAGTCCCAGACATAACATCTACCCTGGAGGTACCAAGTCCCAGACATGACATCTACCCTGGAGGAGCCAAGTCCCAGACATAACATCTACCCTGGAGGTACCAAGTCCCAGACATGACATCTACCCTGGAGGAGCAAAGTCCCAGACATGACATCTACCCTGGAGGTACCAAGTCCCAGACATGACATCTACCCTGGAGGAGGAGCCAAGTCCCAGACATGACATCTACCCTGGAGGAGGAGCCAAGTCCCAGACATGACATCTACCCTGGAGGAGGAGCCAAGTCCCAGACACAAGTCCCAGACATGACATCTACCCTGGAGGAGCAAAGTCCCAGACATGACATCTACCCTGGAGGAGCCAAGTCCCAGACATGACATCTACCCTGGAGGAGCCAAGTCCCAGACATGACATCTACCCTGGAGGTACCAAGTCCCAGACATGACATCTACCCTGGAGGAGCCAAGTCCCAGACATGACATCTACCCTGGAGGAGCCAAGTCCCAGACATGACATCTACCCTGGAGGTACCAAGTCCCAGACATGACAGCCATGGTAATCAGATTAAGGCTTTAGGACCAGTAAGTAGTGAATCAGGAAGGCTGGATGGATAATTCTCTGGTGTTACTGAGAGAGGCCCACTGCAGGCAACACACACACAGTCCTGCCTTTAACAGTGTTCTAACTGTGTTGTTTTACCCCCCCCCCCTCCAGAGGGAGTTCCCTCCGTCCCACAACAGTCCCCGGTCAGGAGGGGTGGAGGAGTGGGTGAGGGACAGAACCCCAGGCCAATGTCACAACAGTGTGAGGAGAAATGGCACCGCCCCCCAACTCCGGCCGACAAACCATGACCCTTCGTGCCTCCTGACTTCGCCCAACACGCCCCGGAACCCCGAGGGGGGTGGGGCTGACCTGGATGGACACGCCCCCCAGGTCAACGGCTGCAGTAATAGCAGACCTTCAACGGACAGGAAGAAAAGCAACGGACTAGAGGGTAAAGACTCCTGTTTATATATGGGTAATATACACAACGGACTAGAGGGTAAAGACTCCTGTTTATATATGGGTGATATACACAACGGACTAGAGGGTAAAGACTCCTGTTTATATATGGGTAATATACACAACGGACTAGAGGGTAAAGACTCCTGTTTATATATGGGTGATATACACAACGGACTAGAGGGTAAAGACTCCTGTTTATATACGGGTGATATACACAACGGACTAGAGGGTAAAGACTCCTGTTTATATATGGGTAATATACACAATGCAATAGAGAATTATCCAAGACGGGTAAAGACACATAGGCAGGTCCAGAATGATTGGTTACTAGTCCAATAATGGGTTAACTGCCTGTTCAGGGGCAGAACGACAGATTTGTACCTTGTCAGCTCGGGGGGTTTGAACTTGCAACCTTCCGGTTACTAGTCCAACGCTCTAACCACTAGGCTACCCTGCCGTCCCTACACTCTAACCACTAGGCTACCCTGCCGTCCCTACACTCTAACCACTAGGCTACCCTGCCGTCCCTACACTCTAACCACTAGGCTACCCTGCCGTTCCTACACTCTAACCACTAGGCTACCCTGCCATCCCTACACTCTAACCACTAGGCTACCCTGCCGTCCCTACGCTCTAACCACTAGGCTACCCTGCCGTCCCTACACTCTAACCACTAGGCTACCCTGACCCCCCTCCTCTCTATCCACTAGGCTACCCTGCCGTCCCTACGTTCTAACCACTAGGCTACCCTGCCGTCCCTACGCTCTAACCACTAGCCTACCCTGCCATCCCTACGCTCTAACCACTAGGCTACCCTGCCGTCCCTACGCTCTAACCACTAGGCTACCCTGCCGTCCCTACGCTCTAACCACTAGGCTACCCTGCCGTCCCTACGCTCTAACCACTAGGCTACCCTGCCGTCCCTAAACTCTAACCACTAGGCTAACCTGCCGTCCCTACGCTCTAACCACTAGGCTACCCTACCGTCCCTACACTCTAACCACTAGGCTACCCTGACCCCCCTCCTCTCTATCCACTAGGCTACCCTGCCGTCCCTACGTTCTAACCACTAGGCTACCTTGCCGTCCCTACGCTCTAACCACTAGCCTACCCTGCCGTCCCTACGCTCTAACCACTAGGCTACCCTGCCGTCCCTACGCTCTAACCACTAGGCTACCCTGCCGTCCCTACGCTCTAACCACTAGGCTACCCTGCCGTCCCTAAACTCTAACCACTAGGCTACCCTGCCGTCCCTACGCTCTAACCACTAGGCTACCCTGCCGTCCCTACACTCTAACCACTAGGCTACCCTGCCGTCCCTACACTCTAACCAGTAGGCTACCCTGCCGTCCCATTATTGGCACCCTTGTTAAAGTGATTAAATATTTTTGTTTAATGTATAAACGGAGTAGACCGAACATTAGCCACACTCCCCCTCATAGCTTTCACCTGTCTATGTCATGGAAATAGCAGGTGTCCTTAATGTTTTGTGATCTCAGTATATATATATATTTTTTAAAATATCTGCACAAAAATATAAACGCAACAAGCAACAATTTCAACGATTTTACTGAGTCACAGTTCATAGAAGGAAAGCAGGCAATTTTTATTAATTAATTAGGCACTAATCTATGTATTTCACATGACAGGGGTGCAGCTTTGGGTGGGCCTGGGAGGGCCCACCCACTGAGGAGCCAGGCCTAGCCAAACAGAAAGAGACTTTATTACAGACAAAACTACTCCTCAGTTTCATCAGCTGTCTGGGTGGCTGGTTTAAGACGATACTGCAGGTACAGAAGCCGGATGTGGAGGTCCTGGGCCGGACTGGTTACACGTGGTCTGCGGTTGTGAGGACGGTTGGACTTACTGCCAAATTCTCTAAAACTACGCTGGAGGCAGCTTATCGTAGAGAAATGAACAACAGATCTGGTGGATATTCCTGCAGTCAGCATGCCAATTGCACGCTCCCTCAAAACTTGAGACATCTGTAGAATTGTGTGACAAAATTTTAGAGTGGCCTTTTATTGTCCCCAGCACAAGGTACACCTGTGTAATGATCATGCTGTTTAATCAGCTTCTTGATATGCCACACCTGTCAGGTGGATGGACTCTCTTGACAAACGAGAGATGCTCACTAACAGGGATGTAAACAAATTTGTGCACAAAATTTTAGAGAAATAAGCAGTTTTTTGTGCGTATGGAACATTAATGGGATCTTATATTTCATGAAACATGGGAACATTTTACATTTACATTGTTTGTCCTGTATTAATATGCCATTTATCCAAAGCGGCATAGTTATGCGTGCATACATTTTACTTATGGGTGGTCCTGGGTATCGAACCCACTACCCCGGGCGTTACAAGCACCATGAATTACCAACTTAGCTACAAAGGACCACAAAGTCTCCTGACTTGAACCCCATTGAGAACCCGTGGTTTGAATTGAAGAGGATAGTCGATAAGTGCAGACCGACAGATATCAAGGATCTGGGTGGATTCTGTATGGAGGAATGGTCTAAGATCCCTCCCAGTGTGTTCTAGAACTCATCAAACATCTGGTAGGATTCTGTATGGAGGAATGGTCTAAGATCCCTCCCAGTGTGTTCTAGAACTCATCAAACATCTGGTAGGATTCTGTATGGAGGAATGGTCTAAGATCCCTCCCAGTGTGTTCTAGAACTCATCAAACATCTGGTAGGATTCTGTATGGAGGAATGGTCTAAGATCCCTCCCAGTGTGTTCTAGAACTCATCAAACATCTGGTAGGATTCTGTATGGAGGAATGGTCTAAGATCCCTCCCAGTGTGTTCTAGAACTCATCAAACATCTGGTAGGAGTCTGTATGGAGGAACGGTCTAAGATCCCTCCCAGTGTGTTCTAGAACTCATCAAACATCTGGTAGGAGTCAGTATGGAGGAATGGTCTAAGATCCCAGTGTTCTCCAATCTCATAAAACACTTTAGAAAAAGGCAGTGTCATTATCCTGGCAAGCAGAGGGTGCCAGAATATTGAAAACAGGGGTGCCAATAGTTTGTATGGATTTTTTTACATTTTAATTCGTTGTTAAACAAAATCTCTTTCTGTAATTATAAAACAATCTAATGGTCCCATTATTTGGAGCAAAATAGTGTTTATATTATACTAATCCTCATCAGGGGTGCCGATAATATTTCCCCTATCTTTCACTATACTAATCCTCATCAGGGGTGCCGATAATACTTCCCCTATCTTTCATTATACTAATCAGGGGTGCCGATAATATTTCCCCTATCTTTCATTATACTAATCCTCATCAGGGGTGCCGATAATATTTCCCCTATCTTTCATTATACTAATCAGGGTTGCCCATAATACTTCCCCTATCTTTATATTATACTAATCCTCATCAGGGGTGCCGATAATACTTCCCCTATCTTTCATTATACTAATCCTCATCAGGGGTGCCGATAATACTTCCCCTATCTTTCATTATACTCATCAGGGGTGCCGATAATATTTCCCCTATCTTTCATTATACTAATCAGGGGTGCCGATAATACTTCCCCTATCTTTGTATTATACTAATCAGGGGTGCCGATAATATTTCCCCTATCTTTGTATTATACTAATCAGGGGTGCCGATAATATTTCCCTTCTCTTGAAATACACCGTAACATGAGATCTGACTGGCAATGTAACTGAGAGGACTGCTGTTGTTCCCTGATAAACTCTGCATGTCTCCCCCTGGTGGCCAGTGTTCAGTACTGCTGTTGTTCCCTGATAAACTCTGCATGTCTCCCCCTGGTGGCCAGTGTTCAGTACTGCATGTCTCCCCCTGGTGACCAGTGTTCAGTACTACATGTCTCCCCCTGGTGACCAGTGTTCAGTACTGCATGTCTCCCTCTGGTGACCAGTGTTCAGTACTGCATGTCTCCCCCTGGTGACCAGTGTTCAGTACTGCATGTCTCCCCCTGGTGACCAGTGTTCAGTACTACATGTCTCCCCCTGGTGACCAGTGTTCAGTACTGCATGTCTCCCCCTGGTGACCAGTGTTCAGTACTGCATGTCTCCCCCTGGTGGCCAGTGTTTAGTACTGCATGTCTCCCCCTGGTGACCAGTGTTCAGTACTGCATGGTGACCAGTGTTCAGTACTGCATGTCTCCCCCTGGTGGCCAGTGTTCAGTACTACATGTCTCCCCCTGGTGACCAGTGTTCAGTACTGCATGTCTCCCCCTGGTGACCAGTATTCAGTACTACATGTCTTTTTGACAGTGTTGTAATGTAATGTAGCAGACACTAATCCAGAGGAACTTTACAGGAGCAACCAGGGTTAAGTGCCGTGCTAGAGATTTTGCACCTGGTCAGGGATTTAGAACCAGCGACCTTTCGGTTACCGGGCCAACGCTCTTAACCGCCAGGCTACCTGCCGCCCCGTAGTCTAAGCTGTCTGTTTAGTTGTTTAGTCGTTCACTGTGTGTGTTAGTTGTTCTGTGTGTGTGGGACTACCTTGTAGCTGTGTGTTAGTTGTTCTGTGTGTGTGGGACTACCTTGTAGCTGTGTGTTAGTTGTTCTGTGTGTGTGGGACTACCTTGTAGCTGTGTGTTAGTTGTTCTGTGTGTGTGGGACTACCTTGTAGCTGTGTGTTAGTTGTTCTGTGTGTGTGGGACTACCTTGTAGCTGTGTGTTAGTTGTTCTGTGTGTGTGGGACTACCTTGTAGCTGTGTGTTAGTTGTTCTGTGTGTGTGGGACTACCTTGTAGCTGTGTGTTAGTTGTTCTGTGTGTGTGGGACTACCTTGTAGCTGTGTGTTAGTTGTTCTGTGTGTGTGGGACTACCTTGTAGCTGTGTGTTAGTTGTTCTGTGTGTGTGGGACTACCTTGTAGCTGTGTGTTAGTTGTTCTGTGTGTGTGGGACTACCTTGTAGCTGTGTGTTAGTTGTTTTGTGTTATGTGTATAGCTGTAGTGTGTGTATAGCTGTAGTGTGTGTGTCTAGCTGTAGTGTGTGTATATAGCTGTAGTGTGTGTATAGCTGTAGTGTGTGTATATAGCTGTAGTGTGTGTGTGTCTAGCTGTAGTGTGTGTATATAGCTGTAGTGTGTGTGTGTCTAGCTGTAGTGTGTGTATATAGCTGTAGTGTGTGTGTGTCTAGCTGTAGTGTGTGTATATAGCTGTAGTGTGTGTCTAGCTGTAGTGTGTGTATATAGCTGTAGTGTGTGTATATAGCTGTAGTGTGTGTGTATATAGCTGTAGTGTGTGTATATAGCTGTAGTGTGTGTCTAGCTGTAGTGTGTGTATATAGCTGTAGTGTGTGTCTAGCTGTAGTGTGTGTATATAGCTGTAGTGTGTGTCTAGCTGTAGTGTGTGTATATAGCTGTAGTGTGTGTCTAGCTGTAGTGTGTGTATATAGCTGTAGTGTGTGTGTGTCTAGCTGTAGTGTGTGTATATAGCTGTAGTGTGTGTGTGTCTAGCTGTAGTGTGTGTATATAGCTGTAGTGTGTGTGTGTCTAGCTGTAGTGTGTGTATATAGCTGTAGTGTGTGTGTGTCTAGCTGTAGTGTGTGTATATAGCTGTAGTGTGTGTGTGTCTAGCTGTAGTGTGTGTATATAGCTGTAGTGTGTGTGTGTCTAGCTGTAGTGTGTGTCTACCTGTAGTGTGTGTCTAGCTGTAGTGTGTGTCCTCTCTACAGGTAGTTTATGTGAGTTCCCCTTCCCTGTGCCTCCCGAGGCCCTGCTACCTGATGATGAGTGTTGTCTGGTGTTTGTAGTGGAGCTGAACAAGGGACCATACGGACTGGGCATGGGACTCATAGACGGACTGGTGAGTAAAAGCAAATCAAATGGGATTTTTCCACATGTTAACAACAGGTGTAGACTAACACATGCTTTATAAACAACAGGTATAGACTAACACATGCTTTATAAACAACAGGTGTAGACTAACACATGTAAACAACAGGTGTAGACTAACACATGCTTTATAAACAACAGGTGTAGACTAACACATGTAAACAACAGGTGTAGACTAACACATGCTTTATAAACAACAGGTGTAGACTAACACATGTAAACAACAGGTGTAGACTAACACATGTAAACAACAGGTGTAGACTAACACATGTAAACAACAGGTGTAGACTAACACATGCTTTATAAACAACAGGTGTAGACTAACACATGCTTTATAAACAACAGGTGTAGACTAACACATGTAAACAACAGGTGTAGACTAACACATGCTTTATAAACAACAGGTGTAGACTAACACATGTAAACAACAGGTGTAGACTAACACATGCTTTATAAACAACAGGTGTAGACTAACACATGCTTTATAAACAACAGGTGTAGACTAACACATGCTTTATAAACAACAGGTGTAGACTAACACATGTAAACAACAGGTGTAGACTAACACATGCTTTATAGACAACAGGTGTAGACTAACACATGCTTTATAGACAACAGGTGTAGACTAACACATGCTTTATAAACAACAGGTGTAGACTAACACATGTAAACAACAGGTGTAGACTAACACATGTAAACAACAGGTGTAGACTAACACATGCTGTATAAACAACAGGTGTAGACTAACACATGTAAACAACAGGTGTAGACTAACACATGCTTTATAAACAACAGGTGTAGACTAACACATGCTTTATAAACAACAGGTGTAGACTAACACATGCTTTATAAACAACAGGTGTAGACTAACACATGTAAACAACAGGTGTAGACTAACACATGTAAACAACAGGTGTAGACTAACACATGTAAACAACAGGTGTAGACTAACACATGCTTTATAAACAACAGGTGTAGACCTTCACATGTAAACAACAGGTGTAGACTAACACATGTAAACAACAGGTGTAGACTAACACATGCTTTATAAACAACAGGTGTAGACTAACACATGTAAACAACAGGTGTAGACTAACACATGCTCTATTAACAACAGGTGTAGACTAACACATGTAAACAACAGGTGTAGACTAACACATGTAAACAACAGGTGTAGACTAACACATGCTGTATAAACAACAGGTGTAGACTAACACATGCTTTATAAACAACAGGTGTAGACTAACACATGTAAACAACAGGTGTAGACTAACACATGTAAACAACAGGTGTAGACTAACACATGTAAACAACAGGTGTAGACTAACACATGCTTTATAAACAACAGGTGTAGACTAACATGTAAACAACAGGTGTAGACTAACACATGCTTTATAAACAACAGGTGTAGACTAACACATGTAAACAACAGGTGTGGACTAACACATGCTTTATAAACAACAGGTGTAGACTAACACATGTAAACAACAGGTGTAGACTAACACATGCTGTATAAACAACAGGTGTAGACTAACACATGTAAACAACAGGTGTAGACTAACACATGCTTTATAAACAACAGGTGTAGACTAACACATGTAAACAACAGGTGTAGACTAACACATGTAAACAACAGGTGTAGACTAACACATGCTTTATAAACAACAGGTGTAGACTAACACATGCTTTATAAACAACAGGTGTAGACTAACACATGTAAACAACAGGTGTAGACTAACACATGCTTTATAAACAACAGGTGTAGACTAACACATGCTTTATAAACAACAGGTGTAGACTAACACATGTAACAACAGGTGTAGACTAACACATGCTTTATAAACAACAGGTGTAGACTAACACATGCTTTATAAACAACAGGTGTAGACTAACACATGCTTTATAAACAACAGGTGTAGACTAACACATGTAAACAACAGGTGTAGACTAACACATGTAAACAACAGGTGTAGACTAACACATGTAAACAACAGGTGTAGACTGACACATGCTTTATAAACAACAGGTGTAGACTAACACATGCTTTATAAACAACAGGTGTAGACTAACACATGTAAACAACAGGTGTAGACTAACACATGCTTTATAAACAACAGGTGTAGACTAACACATGCTTTATAAACAACAGGTGTAGACTAACACATGCTTTATAAACAACAGGTGTAGACTAACACATGTAAACAACAGGTGTAGACTAACACATGTAAACAACAGGTGTAGACTAACACATGTAAACAACAGGTGTAGACTAACACATGCTTTATAAACAACAGGTGTAGACTAACACATGCTTTATAAACAACAGGTGTAGACTAACACATGCTTTATAACCAACAGGTGTAGACTAACACATGTAAACAACAGGTGTAGACTAACACATGCTTTATAGACAACAGGTGTAGACTAACACATGCTTTATAAACAACAGGTGTAGACTAACACATGTAAACAACAGGTGTAGACTAACACATGCTTTATAAACAACAGGTGTAGACTAACACATGTAAACAACAGGTGTAGACTAACACATGCTTTATAAACAACAGGTGTAGACTAACACATGCTTTATAAACAACAGGTGTAGACTAACACATGTAAACAACAGGTGTAGAGTAACACATGCTTTATAAACAACAGGTGTAGACTAACACATGCTTTATAAACAACAGGTGTAGACTAACACATGCTTTATAAACAACAGGTGTAGACTAACACATGTAAACAACAGGTGTAGACTAACACATGTAAACAACAGGTGTAGACTAACACATGCTTTATAAACAACAGGTGTAGACTAACACATGTAAACAACAGGTGTAGACTAACACATGTAAACAACAGGTGTAGACTAACACATGTAAACAACAGGTGTAGACTAACACATGTAAACAACAGGTGTAGACTAACACATGTAAACAACAGGTGTAGACTAACACATGTAAACAACAGGTGTAGACTAACACATGCTTTATAGACAACAGGTGTAGACTAACACATGTAAACAACAGGTGTAGACTAACACATGCTTTATAAACAACAGGTGTAGACTAACACATGTAAACAACAGGTGTAGACTAACACATGCTTTATAAACAACAGGTGTAGACTAACACATGTAAACAACAGGTGTAGACTAACACATGCTTTATAAACAACAGGTGTAGACTAACACATGTAAACAACAGGTGTAGACTAACACATGCTTTATAAACAACAGGTGTAGACTAACACATGTAAACAACAGGTGTAGACTAACACATGTAAACAACAGGTGTAGACTAACACATGCTTTATAAACAACAGGTGTAGACTAACACATGTAAACAACAGGTGTAGACTAACACATGCTGTATAAACAACAGGTGTAGACTAACACATGTAAACAACAGGTGTAGACTAACACATGTAAACAACAGGTATAGACTAACACATGCTTTATAAACAACAGGTGTAGACTAACACATGCTTTATAAACAACAGGTGTAGACTAACACATGTAAACAACAGGTGTAGACTAACACATGTAAACAACAGGTGTAGACTAACACATGTAAACAACAGGTGTAGACTAACACATGTAAACAACAGGTGTAGACTAACACATATAAACAACAGGTGTAGACTAACACATGCTTTATAAACAACAGGTGTAGACTAACACATATAAACAACAGGTGTAGACTAACACATGCTTTATAAACAACAGGTGTAGACTAACACATGCTGTATAAACAGGTGTAGACTAACACATGTAAACAACAGGTGTAGACTAACACATGCTGTATAAACAACAGGTGTAGACTAACACATGCTGTATAAACAACAGGTGT
Source organism: Oncorhynchus kisutch (assembly GCF_002021735.2). Classification (NCBI taxonomy): domain Eukaryota; kingdom Metazoa; phylum Chordata; class Actinopteri; order Salmoniformes; family Salmonidae; genus Oncorhynchus; species Oncorhynchus kisutch. Next base: position 76,372 of record NW_022265862.1, on the reverse strand, counting down.
AGACTAACACATGCTTTATAAACAACAGGTGTAGACTAACACATGTAAACAACAGGTGTAGACTAACACATGTAAACAACAGGTGTAGACTAACACATGTAAACAACAGGTGTAGACTAACACATGTAAACAACAGGTGTAGACTAACACATGCTGTATAAACAACAGGTGTAGACTAACACATGCTTTATAGACAACAGGTGTAGACTAACACATGCTTTATAAACAACAGGTGTAGACTAACACATGTAAACAACAGGTGTAGACTAACACATGTAAACAACAGGTGTAGACTAACACATGTAAACAACAGGTGTAGACTAACACATGCTTTATAAACAACAGGTGTAGACTAACACATGCTTTATAAACAACAGGTGTAGACTAACACATGTAAACAACAGGTGTAGACTAACACATGCTGTATAAACAACAGGTGTAGACTAACACATGTAAACAACAGGTGTAGACTAACACATGCTTTATAAACAACAGGTGTAGACTAACACATGTAAACAACAGGTGTAGACTAACACATGCTTTATAAACAACAGGTGTAGACTAACACATGTAAACAACAGGTGTAGACTAACACATGCTTTATAAACAACAGGTGTAGACTAACACATGCTTTATAAACAACAGGTGTAGACTAACACATGTAAACAACAGGTGTAGACTAACACATGCTTTATAAACAGCAGGTGTAGACTAACACATGTAAACAACAGGTGTAGACTAACACATGCTTTATAAACAACAGGTGTAGACTAACATGTAAACAACAGGTGTAGACTAACACATGCTTTATAAACAACAGGTGTAGACTAACACATGTAAACAACAGGTGTAGGCTAACACATGTAAACAACAGGTGTAGACTAACACATGTAAACAACAGGTGTTGACTAACACATGTAAACAACAGGTGTAGACTAACACATGTAAACAACAGGTGTAGGCTAACACATGTAAACAACAGGTGTAGGCTAACACATGTAAACAACAGGTGTAGACTAACACATGTAAACAACAGGTGTAGACTAACACATGTAAACAACAGGTGTAGACTAACACATGCTTTATAAACAACAGGTGTAGACTAACACATGTAAACAACAGGTGTAGACTAACACATGCTTTATAAACAACAGGTGTAGACTAACACATGTAAACAACAGGTGTAGGCTAACACATGTAAACAACAGGTGTAGACTAACACATGTAAACAACAGGTGTTGACTAACACATGTAAACAACAGGTGTAGACTAACACATGTAAACAACAGGTGTAGACTAACACATGCTTTATAAACAACAGGTGTAGACTAACACATGCTTTATAAACAACAGGTGTAGACTAACACATGCTTTATAAACAACAGGTGTAGACTAACACATGCTTTATAAACAACAGGTGTAGACTAACACATGTAAACAACAGGTGTAGACTAACACATGCTGTATAAACAACAGGTGTAGACTAACACATGCTTTATAAACAACAGGTGTAGACTAACACATGTAAACAACAGGTGTAGACTAACACATGTAAACAACAGGTGTAGACTAACACATGCTTTATAAACAACAGGTGTAGACTAACACATGTAAACAACAGGTGTAGGCTAACACATGTAAACAACAGGTGTAGACTAACACATGTAAACAACAGGTGTAGACTAACACATGCTTTATAAACAACAGGTGTAGACTAACACATGCTTTATAAACAACAGGTGTAGACTAACACATGCTTTATAAACAACAGGTGTAGACTAACACATGTATCACATGGCTATATACAGGGAGTACCAGGTAATAACATGGCTATATACAGGGAGTACCAGGTAATGACATGGCTATATACAGGGAGGTAATAACATGGCTATATACAGGAAGCACCAGGTAATAACATGGCTATATACAGGGAGTACCAGGTAATAACATGGCTATATACAGGGAGTACCAGGTAATAACATGGCTATATACAGGGACTACCAGGTAATAACATGGCTATATACAGGGAGTACCAGGTAATAACATGGTTATATACAGGGAGTACCAGGTAATAACATGGCTATATACAGGAAGTACCAGGTAATAACATGGTTATATACAGGGAGGTAATAACATGGCTATATACAGGGAGTACCAGGTAATAACATGGATGGATACAGGGAGTACCAGGTAATAACATGGCTGTATACAGGGAGTACCAGGTAATAACATGGTTATATACAGGGAGGTAATAACATGGCTATATACAGGGAGTACCAGATAATAACATGGCTATATACAGTGAGTACCAGGTAATAACATGGCTATATACAGGGAGGTAATAACATGGCTATATACAGGAAGTACCAGGTAATAACATGGATGGATACAGGGAGTACCAGGTAATAACATGGCTATATACAGATACCAGGTAATAACATGGCTGTATACAGGGAGTACCAGGTAATAACATGGCTCTATACAGGATGTACCAGGTAATAACATGGTTATATACAGGAAGTACCAGGTAATAACATGGTTATATACAGGGAGTACCAGGTAATAACATGGCTATATACAGGGAGTACCAGGTAATAACATGGCTATATACAGGGAGTACCAGGTAATAACATGGTTATATACAGGGAGGTAATAACATGGGTATATACAGGTAGTACCAGGTAATAACATGGCTATATACAGGGAGTACCAGGGAATAACATGGTTATATACAGGGAGTACCAGGTAATAACATGGTTATATACAGGGAGTACCAGGTAATAACATGGCTATATACAGGGAGGTAATAACATGGTTATATACAGGTAGTACCAGGTAATAACATGGCTATATACAGGGAGTACCAGGTAATAACATGGTTATATACAGGGAGGTAATAACATGGTTATATACAGGGAGTACCAGGTAATAACATGGCTATATACAGGGAGTACCCGGTAATAACATGGTTATATACAGGGAGGTAATAACATGGTTATATACAGGGAGTACCAGGTAATAACATGGCTATATACAGGGAGTACCAGGTAATAACATGGCTATATACAGGGAGTACCAGGTAATAACATGGCTGTATACAGGGAGGTAATAACATGGCTATATACAGGAAGTACCAGGTAATAACATGGTTATATACAGGGAGTACCAGGTAATAACATGGCTGTATACAGGGAGGTAATAACATGGCTATATACAGGGAGTACCAGGTAATAACATTAGAGATCACTCACAACATTTCTTAACATTAGAAATCACTCACAACATTTCTTAATATTAGAAATCACTCACAACATTTCTTAACATTAGAGATCACTCAAAACATTTCTTAACATTAGAGATCACTCACAACATTTCTTAACATTAGAGATCGTTCACAATGTTTCTTAACATTAGAGATCACTCACAACGTTTCTTAACATTAGAGATCACTCACAACGTTTCTTAACATTAGAGATCACTCACAACATTTCTTAACATTAGAGATCGTGCAGAAGGTTTCTTAAAGAGATACACATGGAGGTATATATACACATTGAGGCCAGGATTCAATCCGATCTCACGTTGTCTGTAAATGACGGTTAAATCAAATGTAAAAGTCTGCGACGCACTTTTTAAAGGTAATGTTCGGAGTTCGCGAGACCATATTCAAAGTAAATGCTGCGTATGACGACACAATGGGAAATTACCTTTAAATGCTGTGTATGACGACACAATGGGAAATTACCTTTAAATGCTGTGTATGACGACACAATGGGAAATTACCTTTAAATGCTGCGTATGACGACACAATGGGAAATTACCTTTAAATGCTGTGTATGACGACACAATGGGAAATTACCTTTAAATGCTGTGTATGACGACACAATGGGAAATTACCTTTAAATGCTGCGTATGACGACACAATGGGAAATTACCTTTAAATGCTGTGTATGACGACACAATGGGAAATTACCTTTAAATGCTGCGTATGACGACACAATGGGAAATTACCTTTAAATGCTGTGTATGACGACACAATGGGAAATTACCTTTAAATGCTGTGTATGACGACACAATGGGAAATTACCTTTAAATGCTGCGTATGACGACACAATGGGAAATTACCTTTAAATGCTGCGTATGACGACACAATGGGAAATTACCTTTAAATGCTGCGTATGACGACACAATGGGAAATTACCTTTAAATGCTGTGTATGACGACACAATGGGAAATTACCTTTAAATGCTGTGTATGACGACACAATGGCATTGTCTAAATCCACCCACCATCCCATTGAATCCCTCCCTTATACACTCATTTACACACACACACACACACACACACACACTTATTCAAAGACCAAATGTACACCCGGCGATAGTGTTTGGCTAAACACAGCAGGTGGTAACATTTAAACGGCTAAACTTCTCTCCTCCTCCAGCACACGCCTCTGAATGCTCCAGGGATCTATATCAGAACTCTGATACCAGACGGTCCGGCGGAGTCTGACGGGAGGCTGAGGATTGGAGACCGGATACTAGCGGTTAACGGGACCAGCCTGATAGGAGCAGACTACCAGAGGTGAGGATACTAGCGGTTAACGGGACCAGCCTGATAGGAGCAGACTACCAGAGGTGACGATACTAGGGGGACCAGCCTGATAGGAGCAGACTACCAGAGGTGAGGATACTAGGGGGACCAGCCTGATAGGAGCAGACTACCAGAGGTGAGGATACTAGGGGGACCAGCCTGATAGGAGCAGACTACCAGAGGTGAGGATACTAGGGGGACCAGCCTGATAGGAGCAGACTACCAGAGGTGAGGATACTAGAGGGACCAGCCTGATGGGAGCAGACTACCAGAGGTGAGGATACTAGGGGGACCAGCCTGATGGGAGCAGACTACCAGAGGTGACGATACTAGGGGGACCAGCCTGATAGGAGCAGACTACCTCTCTCCTGTCTATCGTTAATATTTAATCTGTGGTGATCACTATGTAATACAACTCTATCTCTCTCCTTCCACCTTTCCTGTCTCTCTTTCCTCCGCCTCTCCCCCTTCTCCAGTGCTGTGGATCTGATTCGTCTAGGCGGAGGCCGTCTGCGTTTCCTGGTGGCCAAGTCAGACCTGGAGGTCTCAGAGAAGATCAGCGCTTCGTCCTGCTGACTGGAGGGAACGGCGGGAATCTCCAGGGAAACCGCTGCTCCCACAGCTCCACCAGGAGAGACTAGGAAGAGAGGAGATGGATTCCAGGGAACCGCTGCCCCTACAGCTCCACCAGGAGAGACGAGGAAGAGAGGAGATGGATTCCAGGGAACCGCTGCCCCCACAGCTCCACCAGGAGAGACGAGGAAGAGAGGAGATGGATTCCAGGGAACCGCTGCCCCTACAGCTCCACCAGGAGAGGCGAGGAAGAGAGGAGATGGATTCCAGGAAGATGGACAGATCCTGGAACGAGGAGATGGATTCCAGGAAGATGGACAGATCCTGGAACGAGGAGATACTCTCCTGGGAGAGAGACGGAGCTTTCCTTCAGTCCCTAGTATCACATGCACAGACACACACACATCAGCCTCATCCTCAGAACTCAGACGGTGATGGTTGGAAAAAAAACAACTGAAAATCCACAAATGAATCGATCAAAAGCACCAAAACACTCTGGGAAGACTCAGGAATTGATCAGGAGTTTTGCGACACGAGGAGTCAACAGACACCTTAAAAACCAGACAGACATTCTAACGTTCTCTACTGCGCTGTTACCACGGTAACACACGCCCTGCCTGGATTGGCGGAGGTACCGAGTAACCCCCCCCCCCCCACAACCCCCCCTGACTCTCATTGTCTCTGAGTATGACTGCCAAGGCATTCCGACCAATCACCTGCGAATAGTCAGTGATTTGAAGCTAAGTCTAACCAATCAGTCTCGAGCGTTAACCCGTTCCAGCCGGGGTTCTTTTAAAGCACAGTGGAGTTAGTTTGGGGTCTGATGCTCCTCCCCCTCCTGTCAACAATACAATGCTTTCAATCAAACATGTTGTGGGGAATAGACTCAGAAGCAGGTTCATGTGTGAACACGTCTTTATTCATATTATAACCAAGAGATTGTAGCTTTCTGATCTGTTCTTAAACCTGGGGCCACTGTTAAACAATCTGCTGACCGAACCATGATGAAGAATGAATAATTCATATTATAACCCAGAGATTAGCAGCTTTCTGATCTGTTCTTAAACCTGGGGCCACTGTTAAACAATCTGCTGACCGAACCATTGAGATTCAATGGGGAAATGTCCCATAATGATGATGTTGGCCTCTCATTGACTGTATATACATGGTATGTACTAACTGCGTGGTTATATGTACATATCAATGTGCCCTTCCACACTCTGTGTGGAGGACTGTTGGAGTGATATGCTCTATTGAAGAATGTTGTGGTGACGAATGTTGTGATGTTCTTATGAAGAATGTTGTGGTGTTCTATTGAAGAATGTTGTGATGTTCTATTGAAGAATGTTGTGATGTTCTGATGAAGAATGTTCTGATAAAGAATGTTGTGGTGTTCTATTGAAGAATGTTGTGATGTTCTATTGAAGAATGTTGTGACGTTCTATTGAAGAATGTTGTGATGTTCTATTGAAGAATATTGTGACGTTCTATTGTTCTGAAAGAATGTCATCATGAACCCTGTTTATAGCTGATGCTAACCTGTGTCCTGGTCTCGTCCACATTTCTAGACCATTAGAAGATTAGTGTTCAGCACTTTCTGACCGCCTCCGCAGGTTGTTCTGAGGGCAGCTCCGACCTCTAGGGAACTGGCAGAACAAAGCCATTGGTTGGATGAAAATTCAGTGACATGTCAGTGGGCGGGGTTTACAGGCGAGAGTCAAATAAGAAAAGGCCTTGGGTGGTAGGTTGCCACAAGTTCTCATTTACAACTGTGACCTGGCCAAGATAAAGCAAAGCAGTGCAACACAAACAACAACACACAGTTACACATGGAATAAACAAACATACAGTCAATAATACAGTAGAAAAAGTCTATATACAGTGTGTGTAAATGAGGTAGGATAAGGGAGGTAAGGCGATAAATTCAGTTCGTTCCAGTCATTGGCAGCAGAGAACTGGAAGGAAAGGCGGCCAAAGGAGGAATTGGCTTTGGGGGTGACCAGTGAGATATACCTGCTGGGACGCGTGCTACGGGTGGGTGCTGCTATGGCGACCAGCGAGCTGAGATAAGGCGGGGCTTTACCTAGCAAAGACTTATAGATGACCTGGAGCCAGTGGGTTTGGCGTTGAATATGAAGCGAGGGCCAGCCAACGAGAGAATACAGGTCGCAGTGCTGGGTAGTATATGGGGCTTTGGTGACAAAACGTATGGCACTGTGATAGACTGCATCCAATTTAGAGTGTTGGAGGCTATTTTGTAAATTACATCGCCGAAGTCAAGGATCGGTAGGATAGTCAGTTTTACGAGGGTATGTTTGGCAGCGTGAGTGAAGGAGGCTTTGTTGCGAAATAGGAATGCCGATTCTAGATTTAATTTTGGATTGGAGATGCATAATGTGAGTCTGGAAGGAGAGTTTACAGTCTAACCAGACACCCAGGTATTTGTAGTTGTCCACGTATTCTAAGTCAGAACCGTCCAGAGTAGTGATGCTGGACCGGCGGGCAGGTATGGGCAATGTTGTCCTCTGATGGCCCAGTGGACAAGGCCTCTGATGGCCCAGTGGACAAGGCCTCTGATGGCCCAGTGGACAAGGCATCTGATGGCCCAGTGGACAAGGCCTCTGATGGCCCAGTGGACAAGGCCTCTGATGGCCCAGTGGACAAGGCCTCTGATGGCCCAGTAGACAAGGCCCAGTGACAAGGCCTCTGATGGCCCAGTGGACAAGGCCTCTGATGGCCCAGTGGACAAGGCCTCTGATGGCCCAGTGGACAAGGCATCTGATGGCCCAGTGGACAAGGCCTCTGATGGCCCAGTGGACAAGGCCTCTGATGGCCCAGTGGACAAGGCCTCTGATGGCCCAGTGGACAAGGCCCAGTGGACAAGGCCTCTGATGGCCCAGTGGACAAGGCCCAGTGGACAAGGCCCAGTGGACAAGGCCTCTGATGGCCCAGTGGACAAGGCCCAGTGGAATAGGAACTAGAAGGTCACAGGTTCTAATCTTACCGATGTTTATTTCAGCATAAAGCTGATACCTAGAGTCAATAGTGCCCCCCCCCAACAATGATTTGAACGTTTAATAATCCAGATCTCTTAACATAAAGATACGTCTCCCTGACTAACTCGGCAGCTGGTCGGAAAGATCAGATCACAAGATCGGATCAGATCACAAGATCAGATCACAAGATCAGATCACAAGATCAGATCACAAGATCGCTTCTTTAAAAAAATAAAAAAAATCATCCACACCTGGGGGAAAATAAATGAATAATGTAGGTACAATCAGAATGTGGAGAAGATCAGGACACATGTGAGCACCAGGTATAAAACAGGCCCTGAAGGAGTTAAAGCCAATATCCTCATGTGCGTCGGTCGACACACCAGTGACATCATTATTTAACCTTGTATTTGTACTTCATAGTGTTAATGGTTTGTACCAGTCCTTGTTTCATACAAGCAGCATGTCTCCGATCTGATGACTTTTCAATATTTATACTCTTAAGCACCACAGGATTATTGACTATTTAATAAACTGTTGACAGGAAGTGACAACGTCTCTTTGTCCTCATTCTTTGAGAAAAAAAAAAAGAAGTAAACTAGAAGGGTCGGGATTCAATGTAAGATGTGTTCTAGCCGCACGGCTCACGATGAGGCACTTTGAAGGGTCACTTGTACAGCTGCCTTGTACCGCTGCCTTGTACCGCTGCCTTGTACCGCTGCCTTGTACAGCGTTTAACGTGAATCTCCGCAGACATCTTGGAAAACGCCTTTAAAAAAATGCCAGGTTTTCAGCTGTATAAGTGATGTGCGCTATAGTTCATGTAAAAAATTAAAAAAAATGTTTTTTTAAAAAGACTGCTGGACACAGCAGATCAACGAGATAATTTTATTTGTGCTACAACTTTTTTTTTTTTAAACAGATCAAACATTTTAAAATACATTTTTTACTTTTTATTCTCAAAAAACAAAACAAAAAACGATTTAATAGAATAGCAAAAATACTTTCAGCAAAACGCCTAACATGGTCTCAACCCACCTTGAAATAGCTTTCGTTTAGCAGTGTTTCTTATTTATTTATTTTATGTTGTTTTTTTGTGCAACAATCATAGATTTTATATAAAGACTTGTGATCAGCAGATGAGAAAAACACCAAACGAGGGGTGAAAAACAACATTGTGAAGTGTTACATATTACCAGATTGTTACAAAAAATGATGTCCTGATTTAGTTCTAAACAGACAGGCTGAGGAATAGAACCTACAGAACCTAGTACATTCCATCAGTAGAACCACCTCTGGACCAGCACTCTACTGCCGAGACGAGAACACTAGGGGCGGGACAACTACCAGGCTACAGCAGACACTACAGAGTCAGAGAGAAACAGGAGGGTGAGGAGTCAAACAGGACAGAGTCAGAGAGAAACAGGAGGGTGAGGAGAGAAACAGGAGGGTGAGAGTCAGAGAAAGGGTGAGGAGTCAGAGAGAAACAGGAGGGTGAGGAGTCAGAGAGAAACAGGAGGGTGAGGAGTCAGAGAGAAACAGGAGGGTGAGGAGTCAGAGAGAAACAGGAGGGTGAGGAGTCAGAGAGAAACAGGAGGGTGAGGAGTCAGAGAGAAACAGGAGGGTGAGGAGTCAGAGAGAAACAGGAGGGTGAGGAGTCAGAGAGAACAGGAGGGTGAGGAGTCAGAGAGAAACAGGAGGGTGAGGAGTCAGAGAGAAACAGGAGGGTGAGGAGTCAGAGAGAAACAGGAGGGTGAGGAGTCAGAGAGAAACAGGAGGGTGAGGAGTCAGAGAGAAACAGGAGGGTGAGGAGTCAGAGAGAAACAGGAGGGTGAGGAGTCAGAGAGAAACAGGAGGGTGAGAGAGTCAGAGAGAAACAGGAGGGTGAGGAGTCAGAGAGAGAAACAGGAGGGTGAGGAGTCAGAGAGAAACAGGAGGGTGAGGAGTCAGAGAGAAACAGGAGGGTGAGGAGTCAGAGAGAAACAGGAGGGTGAGGAGTCAGAGAGAAACAGGAGGGTGAGGAGTCAGAGAGAAACAGGAGGGTGAGGAGTCAGAGAGAAACGGAGGGTGAGGAGTCAGAGAGAAACAGGAGGGTGAGGAGTCAGAGAGAAACAGGAGGGTGAGGAGTCAGAGAGAACAGGAGGGTGAGGAGTCAGAGAGAAACAGGAGGGTGAGGAGTCAGAGAGAAACAGGAGGGTGAGGAGTCCAACAGGAGGGTGAGGAGTCAGAGAGAAACAGGAGGGTGAGGAGTCAGAGAGAAACAGGAGGGTGAGGAGTCAAACAGGAGGGTGAGGAGTCAAACAGGAGGGTGAGGAGTCCAACAGGAGGGTGAGGAGTCCAACAGGAGGGTGAGGAGTCAAACAGGACAGTTAGATTATTATTATGTATTTTTTTAAGTTATAAATTGTAGCTGTGTAGTTAAGTTGAGTTGGTCCCACCTTTCAATTCCCCTGACAAAAAAGGTTCTTCCTGCTTACAGAGTATCACAGTCTTGTTTATTCTGTAACGTTGCAGAGAGAGAAGCACGTTTCAGATCAGGACATGGGGTTTGTTGACTTGTAGGGAAGGGAGATGGAGTTATAACCTTCTGGAGGTCTGCAGTAGTGCACTATGTAGGGTACAGGATGCCATTAGGGAAGCAGACTTTCCAGAAGGTTCTACCTCCTTCCCTGCAAGTCACAAACACCATGTCCCGATCTGAAACGCGCTTCTCTCTCTGCAACGTTACAAAATAAAAGTCCTGTTCTGAAGCAGTCTGCAACATTACAAAATAAAAGTCCTGTTCTGAAGCAGTCTGCAACATTACAAAATAAAAGTCTTCCTACCTAACATTAAAAGCATTCTTTAAATGTTAAAAGTAAAAGTTCCCTAGATAAAACAACAAAAAATTAGAAATATTTAAGGCTTTTTAAAGGGATAAAATTATAATGCTAAAATATTAAACTGTACACACAGCTGAGAACAACACCTGGGGTCACACAGCTGAGATCCACACCTGGGGTCACACAGCTGAGATCCACACCTGGGGTCACACAGCTGAGATCCACACCCAGTGTCACACAGCTGAGATCCACACCCGGGGTCACACAGCTGAGATCCACACCTGGGGTCACACAGCTGAGATCCACACCCAGTGTCACACAGCTGAGATCCACACCCGGGGTCACACAGCTGAGATCCACACCTGGGGTCACACAGCTGAGATCCACACCTGGGGTCACACAGCTGAGATCCACACCTGGGGTCACACAGCTGAGATCCACACCTGGGGTCACACAGCTGAGATCCACAGAGTAGTAGAGTATTATAGTATCATATCAGCATCAGTATCATAACACCTGTGTGACCCAGGTGTGGTATACAGTATTATAGTATAGTACAGAGTATTATAGTATAGTACAGAGTAGTATAGTACAGAGTATTATAGTATAGTACAGAGTATTATAGTATAGTACAGAGTATTATAGTATAGTACAGAGTATTATAGTATAGTACAGAGTATTATAGTATAGTACAGAGTATTATAGTACAGAGTATTATAGTATAGTACAGAGTATTATAGTACAGAGTATTATAGTATAGCACAGAGTATTATAGTACAGAGTATTATAGTATAGTACAGAGTATTATAGTACAGAGTATTATAGTATAGTACAGAGTAGTATAGTACAGAGTATTATAGTACATAGTATTATAGTATAGTACCGAGTATTATAGTACAGAGTAGTATAGTACAGAGTATTATAGTATAGTACAGAGTATTATAGTATAGTACAGAGTATTATAGTATAGTACAGAGTATTATAGTATAGTACAGAGTATTATAGTATAGTACAGAGTATTATAGTATAGTACAGAGTATTATAGTATAGTACAGAGTATTATAGTATAGTACAGAGTATTATAGTACAGAGTATTATAGTATAGTACAGAGTATTATAGTACAGAGTATTATAGTATAGTACAGAGTATTATAGTATAGTACAGAGTATTATAGTACAGAGTATTATAGTATAGTACAGAGTATTATAGTACAGAGTATTTGCAGTGTGTCGTTGACCCAGGTTAGAACTCAGCACCTTCAACGATGAAATTAAACACAATCAGATCGTCTAAATTAGATTAGCCTCCTCCCTCCTCTCCTCTTTCTGCCCTCCTCTCCTCCGAACACACACCGGGTCCTGCAGGGCCCCTCCTCTCCTCCGCTAGAGAGCAGGAGAACACACATCGGGTCCTGCAGGGCCCCTCCCCTCCTGAGCCACAGTGTCTGCTGGTCCTTACCTCAAACCTAAAGCAGTACACTATGTTGGGAGTAGGGCTCTGGTCTGAAGCAGTACACTATGTTGGGAGTAGGGCTCTGGTCTGAAGCAGTACACTATGTTGGGAGTAGGGCTCTGGTCTGAAGCAGTACACTATGTTGGGAGTAGGGCTCTGGTCTGAAGCAGTACACTATGTTGGGAGTAGGGCTCTGGTCTGAAGCAGTACACTATGTTGGGAGTAGGGCTCTGGTCTGAAGCAGTACACTATGTTGGGAGTAGGGCTCTGGTCTGAAGCAGTACACTATGTTGGGAGTAGGGCCCTGGTCTGAAGCAGTACACTATGTTGGGAGTAGGGCTCTGGTCTGAAGCAGTACACTATGTTGGGAGTAGGGCTCTGGTCTGAAGCAGTACACTATGTTGGGAGTAGGGCTCTGGTCTGAAGCAGTACACTATGTTGGGAGTAGGGCTCTGGTCTGAAGCAGTACACTATGTTGGGAGTAGGGCTCTGGTCTGAAGCAGTACACTATGTTGGGAGTAGGGCTCTGGTCTGAAGCAGTACACTATGTTGGGAGTAGGGCTCTGGTCTGAAGCAGTACACTATGTTGGGAGTAGGGCTCTGGTCTGAAGCAGTACACTATGTTGGGAGTAGGGCTCTGGTCTGAAGCAGGACCCAGGGGTCAGAGGGTGAACCAGCAGACACTGGGACCCAGGGGTCAGAGGGTGAACCAGCAGACACTGGGACCCAGGGGTCAGATGGTTCACCCAGAGAGGCTCCTCCTCCTCCTCTAGACACCAGGTCAGGGGTTGAACCAGCAGACACTGGGACCCAGGGGTCAGACTGGTGAGATGGTTCACCCAGAGAGGCTCCCCTCCTCCTCCTCCTCTAGACACCAGGTCAAGGGGTTAGAGTTCAGCAGTTCTACTTTCTGTTGTCGTGTGGCTGAGAACTCATGGCCACGATGACTGGCTGCTGAATGGGGGGAGGAGCCGCCTCGTCCTCCTCCATCTTAGGCCTCTTAGCCTGGGGGTCGCCTGGCACCTCCGGCCCAACATCAGGACCCGCGCTGGGCTGTCTGCTCACCAGGACTGGGGGGGAGCTGGAGGCCTGGGCTGCCAGGATCTGGAGAGGACTGGTCAGAGCTGGAGGTGGGGATGGGAGGGAGGGGAGGTGAGGAAGAGGAGAGAGGAAGGACAGAGTCAATACAACACCACAATGAGACATAACTCACCATGCATCAAATGACATTAACATACCAACCACGTCAACAACAAAAAACAACACCGGTTGCTAAGGTAGCCGTACCGTAAGCGTTGGCGACGCCGGTAGCCGTGGCGACGGCGGTGTGTTTGCCGTTCTGAGTGACAGGGCGGACAGGAAGTTGGTGCAGCCCCAGAGATAGGCCACGCCCCTCTGACCCCTGACCCCCCTGTTGAGCTCCCTCCAACGACTGGATCACTCGCTCCCTGTTCTGCTGCTGCGTGTCTGGGGGAGAAACGTATTAATATCCTGAACACCAATATAAACCACCAATATAAACCACCAATATAAACCACCAATATAAACCACCACCAATATAAACCACCAATATAAACCACCAATATAAAAACTACTGCAAAAGTGCTGATTTCTATAAAATTTTGTGAACAAATTTGTTTACGTCGCTGTTAGTGAGCCTTTCTCCTTTGCCAAGATAATCCATCCACCTGACAGGTGTGGCATGTCAAGAAGCCGATTAAACGGCATGATCATTACACAGGTGCACCTTGTGCTGGGGACAATAAAAGGCCCCTCTAAAATGTGCAGTTTTGGTCACACATCACAACGCAACGCAACAGGCGTCTCAAGTTGAGGGAGCGTGCGATTGGCATGCTGACTGCAGGGAATGTCCGCCAGAGAATTTAATGTTCATTTCTCTGCCATGAGCCACCTCCAACGTGAGGAAGCCGGCCTCACAGGCCACGTGTAACCACGGCAGCCCAGGACCTCGTCACCCGCGGGATCGTCTGAGACCAGCCACTCGGACAGGTGATGAAACTGCACAACCAAATAATTTCTTCACAAACTGTCCGAAAAGGTCTCAGGGAAGCTCGTCTGCTCGTCGTCCTCACCAGGGTCTTGACCTGAGTGCAGTTCGCCGTCGTAACTGACTTCAGTATTCATTCATATTCTCACCTTCAAAGTCGTGCGATTGGCATGCTGACTGCAGGGAATGTCCGCCAGAGAATTGAATGTTAATTTCTCTACCATGAGCCACCTCCAACGTGATGAAGCCAAAATGGCCACAGGCCTCGCTGGAGAAGCCGTCACCTCATGTTTCAGCATGATAATGTACCAGAGCCCCATGTTGGGATCTGGACACAGTTCCTGGAAGATGAAAATGTCCCAGTTCTTCCACGGCCTGCAGACTCACCTTCATGTTTTAAAGTGACATATCTGTGTCTTTGTTCCCAGTCATGTGGAATCCATAGATTAGATGAATTTATTTCAGATGGACTAATTTCCTATGAACTGTAGCTTGAGTAAAACACACGGACACACACACACATATATATATATATATATACACACAGCAGCTGTGAAAAAGTAGTGAAAAAGTAGTATGTAAAGTACATGTCTGGGGGAGAAATATATTGGAAATTACTTTAGTTTTAAATATTGTTTTACTTATCACTTATTTTTCTTAAAACTGCATTGTTAGTCACCGTAAGGTGACACTACACCTGTTGACAAATACAATTTGATTTGGGTGAGAAATATGTAGAACATACAGTATTCAGACCATATAGATTCACATTTGCACAAATGCAAAAATACATTTTTTTTCTTTCTCATTATGGGGTAGTGTGTAAATAGACTATTTTTGTTGTATATATATATATAAGAATAAGGCTGTAACAAAATGTTGAAAAAGTCAAGGGGGTCTGAATACTTTCCCAGAAGGCACCGTTTATACACAGTATGCATCTGATCCCTATAAACCTTCAGCACAATACACTCGTGGAGATTTCAAAGGATTTGATTGGTGTAAGCAATATGGTTCCATTTCTACCTAGCCTATCAGAGGGCGAGGTAGAACTATTGCCATATTACTAATCACTGGTCAAATCCTCTCAGATTGTAGGGTCTAGGAGGGTTCATTTGGGATTGGGGTCACAATCTAGCCGTACCTCTCTGCTCGCCGGTGCCCTCTGCTCCCTGCTGGCCAGCGCCTGTATTACCACGACTCTGGCCCCCGCCGGGGGTGAGGATGTAGCCGTTTGGGGGGTGGGAGGCCGTAGCCGTGGTGACCAGACGGAGCATGGTGAGGGTGTTGGGGGGGCTCTGCAGCATGTGGAGGGTCTGTCCCCCAGCGACTCCGGGGCCCGAGAACAAGGCCAGGGGTTTACCCATCCCCGAGGGCAGGGGGTGGGGCGGGGCGGCCATGATCACAGGCTGGCCATGTACTGGAGAACCTGGGGGGGGGGGGACACAAACACTGTCTTTAGTTGTCTGAGCATCTGTAGATGCCTTCCTACCTGGGGAGCTCTGTATCTAGTGAGGAGGACAGGTTATGGTGTAGATGTGTCCCTACCTGGGGAGCTCTGTATCTAGTGAGGAGGACAGGTTATGGTGTAGATGTGTCCCTACCTGGGGAGCTCTGTATCTAGTGAGGACAGGTTATGGTGTAGATGTGTCCCTACCTGGGGAGCTCTGTATCTAGTGAGGAGGACAGGTTATGGTGTAGATGTGTCCCTACCTGGGGAGCTCTGTATCTAGTGAGGACAGTTTATGGTGTAGATGTGTCCCTACCTGGGGAGCTCTGTATCTAGTGAGGAGGACAGGTTATGGTGTAGATGTGTTCCTACCTGGGGAGCTCTGTATCTAGTGAGGAGGACAGGTTATGGTGTAGATGTGTCCCTACCTGGGGAGCTCTGTATCTAGTGAGGAGGACAGGTTATGGTGTAGATGTGTCCCTACCTGGGGAGCTCTGTATCTAGTGAAGAGGGCAGGTTATGGTGTAGATGTGTCCCTACCTGTGGAGCTCTGTATCTAGTGAGGACAGGTTATGGTGTAGATGTGTCCCTACCTGGGGAGCTCTGTATCTAGTAAGGACAGGTTATGGTGTAGATGTGTCCCTACCTGGGGAGCTCTGTATCTAGTGAGGAGGACAGGTTATGGTGTAGATGTGTCCCTACCTGGGGAGCTCTGTATCTAGTGAGGACAGGTTATGGTGTAGATGTGTTCCTACCTGGGGAGCTCTGTATCTAGTGAGGAGGACAGGTTATGGTGTAGATGTGTCCCTACCTGGGGAGCTCTGTATCTAGTGAGGACAGGTTATGGTGTAGATGTGTCCCTACCTGGGGAGCTCTGTATCTAGTGAGGACAGGTTATGGTGTAGATGTGTCCCTACCTGGGGAGCTCTGTATCTAGTGAAGAGGACAGGTTATGGTGTAGATATGTCCCTACCTGGGGAGCTCTGTATCTAGTGAGGAGGACAGGTTATGGTGTAGATGTGTCCCTACCTGGGGAGCTCTGTATCTAGTGAAGAGGGCAGGTTATGGTGTAGATGTGTCCCTATCTGGGAGCTCTGTATCTAGTGAGGACAGGTTATGGTGTAGATGTGTCCCTACCTGGGGAGCTCTGTATCTAGTGAGGAGGACAGGTTATGGTGTAGATGTGTCCCTACCTGGGGAGCTCTGTATCTAGTGAGGAGGACAGGTTATGGTGTAGATGTGTCCCTACCTGGGGCGCTCTGTATCTAGTGAGGACAGGTTATGGTGTAGATGTGTCCCTACCTGGGGAGCTCTGTATCTAGTGAGGAGGACACGTTATGGTGTAAATGTGTCCCTAACTGGGGCGCTCTGTATCTAGTGAGGACAGGTTATGGTGTAGATGTGTCCCTACCTGGGGAGCTCTGTATCTAGTGAGGAGGGCAGGTTATGGTGTAGATGTGTCCCTACCTGGGGAGCTCTGTATCTAGTGAGGACAGGTTATGGTGTAGATGTGTCCCTACCTGGGGAGCTCTGTATCTAGTGAGGACAGGTTATGGTGTAGATGTGTCCCTACCTGGGGAGCTCTGTATCTAGTGAGGAGGACAGGTTATGGTGTAGATGTGTCCCTACCTGGGGAGCTCTGTATCTAGTGAGGACAGGTTATGGTGTAGATGTGTCCCTACCTGGGGAGCTCTGTATCTAGTGAGGAGGACAGGTTATGGTGTAGATGTGTCCCTACCTGGGGAGCTCTGTATCTAGTGAGGACAGGTTATGGTGTAGATGTGTCCCTACCTGGGGAGCTCTGTATCTAGTGAGGAGGACAGGTTATGGTGTAGATGTGTCCCTACCTGGGGAGCTCTGTATCTAGTGGGGAGGCCAGTTTGTGGTGTAGATGCCTTCCTACCTGGGGCGCTCTGTGTATATCTGTACTCTGGTACGGAGGCCAGTTTGTGAGCGAGGTCGTGGTGGTGAGACAGCGGAGATCCCTCTCTAGAGAGACACTCTGGGGTCTGAAGACCACTGGAGGGAGGGGAAAGGAGACCCTGGTGGGTGGGGGAGGCTGGGGCACTCCTAGAGAGGGGGAATGGTTAGGGCATTAACACACGGCAAACACAACACCCTCCAGCGAAACACACCACCCTCTCCTCTCAGACTGAGAATGGGACTTTTCATAAGGTGAGAGCGAACACACACTCCAGGATTGTTTCAGACACACACCTTACTGAGAGAGAGACTTACTTTGTTCTATCCAATTAAACGGGAGCAGAAGAAGAGAGAGGAGAGAGTTAAACAGAAAGACAGATTATAACTGTTGAACTGACAGAGAGGACAGAGAGGAGAGACAGAGAGAGAGGAGAGGACAGAGAGGAGAGACAGAGAGGAGAGACAGAGGAGAGGACAGAGAGAGAGTTAAACAGAAAGACAGATTATAACTGTTGAACTGACAGAGAGGACAGAGAGGAGAGACAGAGAGAGAGAGACAGAGAGGAGAGGACAGAGAGAGAGGAGAGGACAGAGAGAGGAGAGACAGAGAGAGAGAGACAGAGAGAGAGAGACAGAGAGGAGAGGACAGAGAGAGAGGAGAGGACAGAGAGAGAGGAGAGGAGAGGACAGAGAGGAGAGACAGAGAGAGAGAGACAGAGAGGAGAGGACAGAGAGAGAGGAGAGAGGAGAGGAGAGACAGAGAGAGAGAGACAGAGAGGAGAGGACAGAGAGAGAGTTAAACAGAAAGACAGATTATAACTGTTGAACTGACAGAGGACAGAGAGGAGAGACAGAGAGAGAGGAGAGGACAGAGAGGAGAGGACAGAGAGAGAGAGAGAGAGGACAGAGAGAGTTAAACAGAAAGACAGATTATAACTGTTGAACTGACAGAGAGGAGAGGACAGAGAGGAGAGACAGAGAGAGAGAGACAGAGGCAGAAACAGACAGATTATAACTGTTTAACTGACAGAGAGGACAGAGAGGAGAGGACAGAGAGAGAGTTAAACAGAAAGACAGATTATAACTGTTGAACTGACAGAGGACAGAGAGGAGAGACAGAGAGAGAGGAGAGGACAGAGAGGAGAGGACAGAGAGAGTTAAACAGAAAGACAGATTATAACTGTTGAACTGACAGAGAGGAGAGGAGAGGACAGAGAGGAGAGACAGAGAGGAGAGACAGAGAGAGAGAGACAGAGAGAGAGAGAGAGAGAGAGAGAGAGAGACAGAGGCAGAAACAGACAGATTATAACTGTTTAACTGACAGAGGACAGAGAGGAGAGGACAGAGAGAGAGAGGACAGAGAGAGAGAGGACAGAGGCAGAAACAGACAGATTATAACTGTTGAACTGCGGGTTTACAGGTCAATACATCAAGGAGGGTCTGAAGAGAAGCTACTGTGTGTGCAGGCTTTTACTACAACCCTGCACTATAACACACCTGGTTATACTAACAGTTGCTCTTCACGAACTTGATTAGCTAGAGGTCAGGGTTCAGGGGTCGTACCTGGACGAGAGCGGTCCGAACGGTGTGCGGAAGCAGGCCACGCCCCTCTGCCGTCTCTTCCTGAAGGCTTGTTCCACCAGCTTGCCCTCGGAGGCCGAGTCCACGCGCCAGAAACTACCTTTCCCAGGCTCCTCCTGGCTACGAGCCACCTTCAGGAAGTAACGGTTCAGAGACAGGTTGTGGCGGATCGAGTTCTGGGAACAGAGGAAGGGGAGGAGAGTTGGTGATACTTCGGAGAGAGAACACAACATTACATCACAAACCTAGTTACCTGGTAGTAGGGGTAGGTGATGTGTCTAGTTACCTGGTAGTAGGGGTAGGTGATGTGTCTAGTTACCTGGTAGTAGGGGTAGGTGACGTGTCTAGTTACCTGGTAGTAGGGGTAGGGGTAGGTGATGTGTCTAGTTACCTGGTAGTAGGGGTAGGTGATGTGTCTAGTTACCTGGTAGTAGGGGTAGGTGATGTGTCTAGTTACCTGGTAGTAGGGGTAGGTGACGTGTCTAGTTACCTGGTAGTAGTGGTAGGTGATGTGTCTAGTTACCTGGTAGTAGGGGTAGGTGATGTGTCTAGTTACCTGGTAGTAGGGGTAGGGGTAGGTGATGTGTCTAGTTACCTGGTAGTAGTAGTAGGGGTAGGTGATGTGTCTAGTTACCTGGTAGTAGGGGTAGGTGATGTGTCTAGTTACCTGGTAGTAGGGGTAGGTGATGTGTCTAGTTACCTGGTAGTAGGGGTAGGTGATGTGTCTAGTTACCTGGTAGTAGTGGTAGGTGATGTGTCTAGTTACCTGGTAGTAGTAGTAGGGGTAGGTGATGTGTCTAGTTACCTGGTAGTAGTAGTAGGGGTAGGTGATGTGTCTAGTTACCTGGTAGTAGTGGTAGGTGATGTGTCTAGTTACCTGGTAGTAGGGGTAGGTGATGTGTCTAGTTACCTGGTAGTAGGGGTAGGTGATGTGTCTAGTTACCTGGTAGTAGGGGTAGGTGATGTGTCTAGTTACCTGGTAGTAGGGGTAGGTGACGTGTCTAGTTACCTGGTAGTAGGGGTAGGTGATGTGTCTAGTTACCTGGTAGTAGGGGTAGGTGACATGTCTAGTTACCTGGTAGTAGGGGTAGGTGACGTGTCTAGTTACCTGGTAGTAGGGGTAGGTGATGTGTCTAGTTACCTGGTAGTAGGGGTAGGTGATGTGTCTAGTTACCTGGTAGTAGGGGTAGGTGATGTGTCTAGTTACCTGGTAGTAGGGGTAGGTGATGTGTCTAGTTACCTGGTAGTAGGGGTAGGTGATGTGTCTAGTTACCTGGTAGTAGGGGTAAGTGACGTGTCTAGTTACCTGGTAGTAGTGGTAGGTGATGTGTCTAGTTACCTGGTAGTAGGGGTAGGTGATGTGTCTAGTTACCTGGTAGTAGGGGTAGGGGTAGGTGATGTGTCTAGTTACCTGGCAGTAGTAGTAGGGGTAGGTGATGTGTCTAGTTACCTGGTAGTAGTAGTAGGGGTAGGTGATGTGTCTAGTTACCTGGTAGTAGTGGTAGGTGATGTGTCTAGTTACCTGGTAGTAGTAGTAGGGGTAGGTGATGTGTCTAGTTACCTGGTAGTAGTGGTAGGTGATGTGTCTAGTTACCTGGTAGTAGTGGTAGGTGATGTGTCTAGTTACCTGGTAGTAGTGGTAGGTGATGTGTCTAGTTACCTGGTAGTAGTGGTAGGTGATGTGTCTAGTTACCTGGTAGTAGGGGTAGGTGATGTGTCTAGTTACCTGGTAGTAGGGGTAGGTGATGTGTCTAGTTACCTGGTAGTAGGGGTAGGTGATGTGTCTAGTTACCTGGTAGTAGGGGTAGGTGACGTGTCTAGTTACCTGGTAGTAGGGGTAGGTGATGTGTCTAGTTACCTGGTAGTAGGGGTAGGTGACGTGTCTAGTTACCTGGTAGTAGGGGTAGGTGATGTGTCTAGTTACCTGGTAGTAGGGGTAGGTGATGTGTCTAGTTACCTGGTAGTAGGGGTAGGTGATGTGTCTAGTTACCTGGTAGTAGGGGTAGGTGATGTGTCTAGTTACCTGGTAGTAGGGGTAGGTGATGTGTCTAGTTACCTGGTAGTAGTAGTAGGGGTAGGTGACGTGTCTAGTTACCTGGTAGTAGTAGTAGGGGTAGGTGACGTGTCTAGTTACCTGGTAGTAGGGGTAGGTGATGTGTCTAGTTACCTGGTAGTAGGGGTAGGTGATGTGTCTAGTTACCTGGTAGTAGGGGTAGGGGTAGGTGATGTGTCTAGTTACCTGGTAGTAGGGGTAGGTGATGTGTCTAGTTACCTGGTAGTAGGGGTAGGGGTAGGTGATGTGTCTAGTTACCTGGTAGTAGGGGTAGGTGACGTGTCTAGTTACCTGGTAGTAGGGGTAGGGGTAGGTGATGTGTCTAGTTACCTGGTAGTAGGGGTAGGGGTAGGTGATGTGTCTAGTTACCTGGTAGTAGGGGTAGGTGATGTGTCTAGTTACCTGGTAGTAGGGGTAGGTGACGTGTCTAGTTACCTGGTAGTAGGGGTAGGTGATGTGTCTAGTTACCTGGTAGTAGGGGTAGGTGATGTGTCTAGTTACCTGGTAGTAGGGGTAGGTGATGTGTCTAGTTACCTGGTAGTAGGGGTAGGTGATGTGTCTAGTTACCTGGTAGTAGGGGTAGGTGATGTGTCTAGTTACCTGGTAGTAGGGGTAGGTGACGTGTCTAGTTACCTGGTAGTAGTAGTAGGGGTAGGTGACGTGTCTAGTTACCTGGTAGTAGGGGTAGGTGATGTGTCTAGTTACCTGGTAGTAGGGGTAGGTGATGTGTCTAGTTACTGGTAGTAGGGGTAGGTGATGTGTCTAGTTACCTGGTAGTAGGGGTAGGTGACGTGTCTAGTTACCTGGTAGTAGTAGTAGGGGTAGGTGACGTGTCTAGTTACCTGGTAGTAGTAGTAGGGGTAGGTGACGTGTCTAGTTACCTGGTAGTAGGGGTAGGTGATGTGTCTAGTTACCTGGTAGTAGGGGTAGGTGATGTGTCTAGTTACCTGGTAGTAGGGGTAGGGGTAGGTGATGTGTCTAGTTACCTGGTAGTAGGGGTAGGGGTAGGTGATGTGTCTAGTTACCTGGTAGTAGGGGTAGGGGTAGGTGATGTGTCTAGTTACCTGGTAGTAGGGGTAGGTGACGTGTCTAGTTACCTGGTAGTAGGGGTAGGGGTAGGTGATGTGTCTAGTTACCTGGTAGTAGGGGTAGGGGTAGGTGATGTGTCTAGTTACCTGGTAGTAGGGGTAGGGGTAGGTGATGTGTCTAGTTACCTGGTAGTAGGGGTAGGTGATGTGTCTAGTTACCTGGTGGTAGGGGTAGGGGTAGGTGATGTGTCTAGTTACCTGGTAGTAGGGGTAGGTGATGTGTCTAGTTACCTGGTAGTAGGGGTAGGTGACGTGTCTAGTTACCTGGTAGTAGGGGTAGGTGACGTGTCTAGTTACCTGGTAGTAGGGGTAGGTAATGTGTCTAGTTACCTGGTAGTAGGGGTAGGTAATGTGTCTAGTTACCTGGTAGTAGGGGTAGGTAACGTGTCTAGTTACCTGGTAGTAGTAGTAGGGGTAGGTGATGTGTCTAGTTACCTAGTAGTAGGGGTAGGTGATGTGTCTAGTTACCTGGTAGTAGGGGTAGGTGATGTGTCTAGTTACCTGGTAGTAGGGGTAGGTGATGTGTCTAGTTACCTGGTAGTAGGGGTAGGTGATGTGTCTAGTTACCTGGTAGTAGGGGTAGGTGATGTGTCTAGTTACCTGGTAGTAGGGGTAGGTGATGTGTCTAGTTATCTGGTAGTAGGGGTAGGTGATGTGTCTAGTTACCTGGTAGTAGGGGTAGGTGATGTGTCTAGTTACCTGGTAGTAGGGGTAGGTGATGTGTCTAGTTACCTGGTAGTAGGGGTAGTGGTAGGTGATGTGTCTAGTTACCTGGTAGTAGTGGTAGGGGTAGGTGATGTGTCTAGTTACCTGGTAGTAGTGGTAGGGGTAGGTGATGTGTCTAGTTACCTGGTAGTAGTGGTAGGGGTAGGTGATGTGTCTAGTTACCTGGTAGTAGGGGTAGGTGATGTGTCTAGTTACCTGGTAGTAGGGGTAGGTGATGTGTCTAGTTACCTGGTAGTAGGGGTAGGTGATGTGTCTAGTTACCTGGTAGTAGTGGTAGGGGTAGGTGATGTGTCTAGTTACCTGGTAGTAGGGGTAGTGGTAGGTGATGTGTCTAGTTACCTGGTAGTAGGGGTAGTGGTAGGTGATGTGTCTAGTTACCTGGTAGTAGGGGTAGTGGTAGGTGTGTGTCTAGTTACCTGCCAGCCCTTGTCAGCAGTGCGATAGTAGGGGTAGTGTTTGGTGATGTGTGTGTAGATTCCAGACAGGGTCAGCTGTCTGTCTGGTGCTGAAGAGATGGCCTGGACTATCAACTGGGCATACGAGTAGGGAGGCTTAGATTCATCCTGGATAAGACAGGAGAGAGGGGTTAATATATACACACACACACACACACACACAGTAGACACAAACACACACAGAGTGAAGTATACCTTGGGGCTGTCTCCACCGCCGGACTCTCCGTGTTGCTCGGCAACGCCCCGCTGTTGCTCGGAGACAGCCTTGGCAGCGAACTCCGCAGCCAGCTGGAGGTCAGATGTCACGTTGCGTCCGTAGCGATAACCCGATGACCCCGCACCCCTCGGACTGGCCGGGCACGAGTTAGGAACACTGGAGAGGAGGATGAGAGGGGAGAAGGAGAGGAGAATGAGAAGGAGAGGAGAATGAGAAGGAGAGAAGAGAAGGATGAGAGGGGAGACAGAGGAGAATGAGAAGGAGAGGAGAGAAGGATGAGATGAGAGAAGGATGAGGAGAGAGAGAGTAAGATCTAGAATAGAATAGGGTAACTCCACCTAACGGAATAGCGAATACATTCTTAAATAAAAAATAAAATGGAGTGTATGTCAAGGAGAAACCATGGAGTTCAAAGTTGAACAAACCATACAATCCTAGGACTACTTTAAACCATTTACAAAAACCCATTACCTGGAACAATTGTGCAGATTTACTGAGCGCCGCCGGCCCCTACGCTGTGTTCCAGATTAATTTATTTGGACCTTGGTGAATTGTAACACTGAAAGAGGCCCCTGGGTGTCACCATAACCCACTAAATGACAACACCACCATACTGTCACCACTAAAATAACCTCCCACTGTGCCAATAACACCACCATACTATTACCACTAAAATAACCTCCCACTGTGCCAATAACACCACCATACTATCACCACTAAAATAACCTCCCACTGAGCCAATAACACCACTGCTTTCTGATCCCATGTATTAGATACCATCTCCTCCTGCTGTCTGATCCCATGTATTAGATACCATCTCCTCCTGCTGTCTGATCCCATGTATTAGATACCATCTCCTGCTGTCTGATCCCATGTATTAGATACCATCTCCTGCTGTCTGATCCCATGTATTAGATACCATCTCCTCCTGCTGTCTGATCCCATGTATTAGATACCATCTCCTGCTGCTGCTGTCTGATCCCATGTATTAGATACCATCTCCTCCTGCTGTCTGATCCCATGTATTAGATACCATCTCCTGCTGCTGTCTGATCCCATGTATTAGATACCATCTCCTCCTGCTGTCTGATCCCATGTATTAGATACCATCTCCTGCTGCTGTCTGATCCCATGTATTAGATACCATCTCCTCCTGCTGTCTGATCCCATGTATTAGATACCATCTCCTCCTGCTGTCTGATCCCATGTATTAGATACCATCTCCTCCTGCTGTCTGATCCCATGTATTAGATACCATCTCCTGCTGTCTGATCCCATGTATTAGATACCATCTCCTCCTGCTGTCTGATCCCATGTATTAGATACCATCTCCTGCTGCTGTCTGATCCCATGTATTAGATACCATCTCCTGCTGCTGTCTGATCCCATGTATTAGATACCATCTCCTCCTGCTGTCTGATCCCATGTATTAGATACCATCTCCTCCTGCTGTCTGATCCCATGTATTAGATACCATCTCCTCCTCCTGCTGTCTGATCCCATGTATTAGATACCATGTCCTCCTGCTGTCTGATCCCATGTATTAGATACCATCTCCTCCTGCTGTCTGATCCCATGTATTAGATACCATCTCCTCCTGCTGTCTGATCCCATGTATTAGATACCATCTCCTCCTCCTGCTGTCTGATCCCATGTATTAGATACCATCTCCTGCTGCTGTCTGATCCCATGTATTAGATACCATCTCCTGCTGCTGTCTGATCCCATATATTAGATACCATCTCCTGCTGTCTGATCCCATATATTAGATACCATCTCCTGCTGTCTGATCCCATGTATTAGATACCATCTCCTCCTGCTGTCTGATCCCATGTATTAGATACCATCTCCTCCTGCTGTCTGATCCCATGTATTAGATACCATCTCCTCCTGCTGTCTGATTCCATGTATTAGATACCATCTCCTGCTGTCTGAACCCATGTATTAGATACCATCTCCTCCTGCTGCTGTCTGATCCCATGTATTAGATACCATCTCCTGCTGCTGTCTGATCCCATGTATTAGATACCATCTCCTCCTGCTGTCTGATCCCATGTATTAGATACCATCTCCTGCTGCTGTCTGATCCCATGTATTAGATACCATCTCCTCCTGCTGTCTGATCCCATGTATTAGATACCATCTCCTGCTGCTGTCTGATCCCATGTATTAGATACCATCTCCTGCTGCTGTCTGATCCCATGTATTAGATACCATCTCCTCCTGCTGCTGTCTGATCCCATGTATTAGATACCATCTCCTGCTGCTGTCTGATCCCATGTATTAGATACCATCTCCTGCTGCTGCTGTCTGATCCCATGTATTAGATACCATCTCCTCCTGCTGTCTGATTCCATGTATTAGATACCATCTCCTGCTGTCTGATCCCATGTATTAGATACCATCTCCTCCTGCTGCTGTCTGATCCCATGTATTAGATACCATCTCCTCCTGCTGTCTGATCCCATGTATTAGATACCATCTCCTCCTGCTGTCTGATCCCATGTATTAGATACCATCTCCTCCTGCTGTCTGATCCCATGTATTAGATACCATCTCCTGCTATTGGAGCCTGCTCTGCTCTGATTGGCTGCTGTATAAAACACATGTGGTCCGTCACCCCTCCATCTGGAGAGTTACTGGGCGTGCAGGTTCTTGGTCCAACCCTGCTCAAACACACCAGTCAGCTTATCAAGGTTCCTGTTGAGCAGCTGATATTTTACAAAGTGGTTGTGTTAGAGCAGGGCTGGAGTAAAAGCCTGCACCCCCAGCAGCTGGAATCTCCTGGAGGATGGTTGACCACCCTGCAACATTACATTTATAACCAAATACTGTGAGCGGCCCAGCCAGAGCCCGGACTTGAACCCGATCAAACATCTCTGAAGAGACCTGAAAATAACTGTGCAGCGACGCTCCCCATCCAACCTGACAGAGCTTGAGAGGATCTGCAGAGAAGAATGGGAGAAATTTCCCAAATACAGATGTGCCAAGCTTGTAGAGTCAAACCCAAGAAGACTCGATGCTGTAATCGCTGCCAAAGGTGCTTCAACAAAGTACTGAGGAAAGGGTCTGAATACTTACGTAAAATGTGATATATATACATTTTTTGGGGCAAACATTTCTAAAAACCTGTTTTCCCTTTGTCATTATGGGGTATTGTGATGTCATTATGGGGTATTGTGATGTCATTATGGGGTATTGTGATGTCATTATGGGGTATTGCGATGTCATTATGGGGTATTGCGATGTCATTATGGGGTATTGTGTGTAGATTGATGAGGGGGGGGGAGGCGGACGGACGATATAATCCAATTTAGAATAAGGCTTTAACGTTAACAAAAGGTGTAAAAAGTGAAGTGGTTTGAATACTTTCTGAAGGCCCTGTATATCCCTACGTTACAGTGGGAAGATCCCAAGACCACACACACACAGGCCCCTCCTCTGGGCAGCAGAGTTAACACTGCTTGGGAGAGTGTGTGTGTGTTTGTTTTGGCTCAGATGCTGTAGTGCGTCTGCAGGTGGTTCAAACAAAAGAAGAGGAAGGAGAGAAGAGGAAGGAGAGAAGAGTGAAAGACGTATGAAAGGAGAGAGAGAAAGAAAATAGACAGGAAAACGTTCAGACTCAAATCAAACTGTAGAACTATAAAACTATAATCAAACAACCGTAAAACTAACTGGAGCTATAATCAAACAACAGTAGAACTAACTGGAGCTATAATCAAACAACCGTAGAACTATAATCAAACAACAGTAGAACTAACTGGAGCTATAATCAAACAACCGTAGAACTAACTGGAGCTATAATCAAACAAACGTAGAACTAACTGGAGCTATAATCAAACAGCCGTAGAACTAACTGGAGCTATAATCAAACAACAGTAGAACTAACTGGAGCTATAATCAAACAACAGTAGAACTAACTGGAGCTATAATCAAACAACCGTAGGACTATAATTAAACAACCGTAGAACTATAATCAAACAACCGTAGAACTATAATCAAACAACCGTAGAACTATAATCAAACAACCGTAGAACTATAATCAAACAACCGTAGAACTATAATCAAACAACCGTAGAACTAACTGGAGCTATAATCAAACAACCGTAAAACTATAATCAAACAACCGTAGAACTATAATCAAACAACCGTAAAACTATAATCAAACAACCGTAGAACTATAATCAAACAACCGTAAAACTAACCGGAGCTATAATCAAACAACCGTAGAACTAACTGGAGCTATAATCAAACAGCCGTAGAACTATAATCAAACAACCGTAAAACTAACCGGAGCTATAATCAAACAACCGTAGAACTATAATCAAACAACCGTAGAACTAACTGGAGCTATAATCAAACAACCGTAGAACTATAATCAAACAACCGTAGAACTAACCGGAGCAGTACAGCTCTACAACTAAAGCAGTGGTTCCTGATCTTTTAAGTGTTCCACCAATTGTTTTTTGCTCTGCCGGAGTAACCCTGAAGTACCCCTCATGTACATTTTACCAGTAGGCCTATGGTCTCATGAGTCTTCAAGTACCTCCTGTGGAGAGGCCAAGAACTCCTGGATGGGAAACACTGAACTAGAGAACAGTTAAAACTCTAATTAAACAACCTTAGAACTAACTGGAACCGTAAAATGATACAACTCTGGAACTATGCAAATAGGTGTACAATTCTAGAACTATGTAAATAGGTGTACAATTCTAGAACTATGCAAATAGGTATACAATTCTGGAACTTTGCAAATAGGTGTACAACTCTAGAACTATGTAAATAGGTGTACCACTCTAGAACTATGTAAATAGGTGTACCACTCTAGAACTATGTAAATAGGTGTACCACTCTAGAACTATGTAAATAGGTGTACCACTCTAGAACTATGTAAATAGGTGTACCACTCTAGAACTATGTAAATAGGTGTACCACTCTAGAACTATGTAAATAGGTGTACCACTCTAGAACTATGTAAATAGGTGTACCACTCTAGAACTATGTAAATAGGTGTACAATTCTAGAACTATGTAAATAGGTGTACCACTCTAGAACTATGTAAATAGGTGTACAACTCTAGAACTATGTAAATAGGTGTACCACTCTAGAACTATGTAAATAGGTGTACCACTCTAGAACTATGTAAATAGGTGTACCACTCTAGAACTATGTAAATAGGTCTAGAACTCTAGAACTATGTAAATAGGTGTACCACTCTAGAACTATGTAAATAGGTGTACCACTCTAGAACTATGTAAATAGGTGTACCACTCTAGAACTATGTAAATAGGTGTACCACTCTAGAACTATGTAAATAGGTGTACCACTCTAGAACTATGTAAATAGGTGTACCACTCTAGAACTATGTAAATAGGTGTACCACTCTAGAACTATGTAAATAGGTCTAGAACTATGTAAATAGGTGTACCACTCTAGAACTATGTAAATAGGTGTACCACTCTAGAACTATGTAAATAGGTCTAGAACTATGTAAATAGGTGTACCACTCTAGAACTATGTAAATAGGTGTACCACTCTAGAACTATGTAAATAGGTGTACCACTCTAGAACTATGTAAATAGGTCTAGAACTATGTAAATAGGTGTACCACTCTAGAACTATGTAAATAGGTGTACCACTCTAGAACTATGTAAATAGGTGTACCACTCTAGAACTATGTAAATAGGTGTACCACTCTAGAACTATGTAAATAGGTGTACCACTCTAGAACTATGTAAATAGGTGTACCACTCTAGAACTATGTAAATAGGTGTACAACTCTAGAACTATGTAAATAGGTCTAGAACTATGCAAATAGGTGTACCACTCTAGAACTATGTAAATAGGTGTACCACTCTAGAACTATGTAAATAGGTGTACCACTCTAGAACTATGTAAATAGGTCTAGAACTCTAGAACTATGTAAATAGGTGTACCACTCTAGAACTATGTAAATAGGTGTACCACTCTAGAACTATGTAAATAGGTGTACCACTCTAGAACTATGTAAATAGGTGTACCACTCTAGAACTATGTAAATAGGTGTACCACTCTAGAACTATGTAAATAGGTGTACCACTCTAGAACTATGTAAATAGGTGTACCACTCTAGAACTATGTAAATAGGTCTAGAACTATGTAAATAGGTGTACCACTCTAGAACTATGTAAATAGGTGTACCACTCTAGAACTATGTAAATAGGTGTACCACTCTAGAACTATGTAAATAGGTGTACCACTCTAGAACTATGTAAATAGGTCTAGAACTATGTAAATAGGTGTACCACTCTAGAACTATGTAAATAGGTGTACAACTATGGAACTATGTAAATAGGTCTAGAACTATGTAAATAGGTGTACCACTCTAGAACTATGTAAATAGGTCTAGAACTATGTAAATAGGTGTACAACTCTAGAACTATGTAAATAGGTGTACCACTCTAGAACTATGTAAATAGGTCTAGAACTATGTAAATAGGTGTACCACTCTAGAACTATGTAAATAGGTGTACCACTCTAGAACTATGTAAATAGGTCTAGAACTATGTAAATAGGTGTACCACTCTAGAACTATGTAAATAGGTGTACCACTCTAGAACTATGTAAATAGGTGTACCACTCTAGAACTATGTAAATAGGTGTACCACTCTAGAACTATGTAAATAGGTGTACAACTCTAGAACTATGTAAATAGGTCTAGAACTATGCAAATAGGTGTACCACTCTAGAACTATGTAAATAGGTGTACCACTCTAGAACTATGCAAATAGGTCTAGAACTATGTAAATAGGTGTACCACTCTAGAACTATGTAAATAGGTGTACCACTCTAGAACTATGTAAATAGGTGTACCACTCTAGAACTATGCAAATAGGTGTACCACTCTAGAACTATGTAAATAGGTGTACAACTATGGAACTATGTAAATAGGTGTACCACTCTAGAACTATGCAAATAGGTCTAGAACTATGCAAATAGGTGTACCACTCTAGAACTATGTAAATAGGTGTACCACTCTAGAACTATGCAAATAGGTCTAGAACTATGTAAATAGGTGTACCACTCTAGAACTATGTAAATAGGTGTACCACTCTAGAACTATGTAAATAGGTGTACCACTCTAGAACTATGCAAATAGGTGTACCACTCTAGAACTATGTAAATAGGTGTACCACTCTAGAACTATGTAAATAGGTCTAGAACTATGTAAATAGGTGTACCACTCTAGAACTATGTAAATAGGTGTACCACTCTAGAACTATGTAAATAGGTCTAGAACTATGTAAATAGGTGTACCACTCTAGAACTATGTAAATAGGTGTACCACTCTAGAACTATGTAAATAGGTGTACCACTCTAGAACTATGTAAATAGGTGTACCACTCTAGAACTATGTAAATAGGTGTACCACTCTAGAACTATGTAAATAGGTGTACCACTCTAGAACTATGTAAATAGGTCTAGAACTATGCAAATAGGTGTACCACTCTAGAACTATGTAAATAGGTGTACCACTCTAGAACTATGTAAATAGGTCTAGAACTCTAGAACTATGTAAATAGGTGTACCACTCTAGAACTATGTAAATAGGTGTACCACTCTAGAACTATGTAAATAGGTGTACCACTCTAGAACTATGTAAATAGGTGTACCACTCTAGAACTATGTAAATAGGTCTAGAACTATGTAAATAGGTGTACCACTCTAGAACTATGTAAATAGGTGTACAACTATGGAACTATGTAAATAGGTCTAGAACTATGTAAATAGGTGTACCACTCTAGAACTATGTAAATAGGTCTAGAACTATGTAAATAGGTGTACCACTCTAGAACTATGTAAATAGGTGTACAACTCTAGAACTATGTAAATAGGTGTACCACTCTAGAACTATGTAAATAGGTGTACAACTCTAGAACTATGTAAATAGGTGTACCACTCTAGAACTATGTAAATAGGTGTACCACTCTAGAACTATGTAAATAGGTCTAGAACTATGTAAATAGGTGTACCACTCTAGAACTATGTAAATAGGTGTACCACTCTAGAACTATGTAAATAGGTCTAGAACTATGTAAATAGGTGTACCACTCTAGAACTATGTAAATAGGTGTACCACTCTAGAACTATGTAAATAGGTCTAGAACTATGTAAATAGGTGTACCACTCTAGAACTATGTAAATAGGTGTACCACTCTAGAACTATGTAAATAGGTGTACCACTCTAGAACTATGTAAATAGGTGTACCACTCTAGAACTATGTAAATAGGTGTACCACTCTAGAACTATGTAAATAGGTGTACAACTCTAGAACTATGTAAATAGGTGTACCACTCTAGAACTATGTAAATAGGTGTACCACTCTAGAACTATGTAAATAGGTGTACAACTCTAGAACTATGTAAATAGGTCTAGAACTATGCAAATAGGTGTACCACTCTAGAACTATGTAAATAGGTGTACCACTCTAGAACTATGCAAATAGGTCTAGAACTATGTAAATAGGTGTACCACTCTAGAACTATGTAAATAGGTGTACCACTCTAGAACTATGTAAATAGGTGTACCACTCTAGAACTATGCAAATAGGTGTACCACTCTAGAACTATGTAAATAGGTGTACAACTATGGAACTATGTAAATAGGTGTACCACTCTAGAACTATGCAAATAGGTCTAGAACTATGCAAATAGGTGTACCACTCTAGAACTATGTAAATAGGTGTACCACTCTAGAACTATGCAAATAGGTCTAGAACTATGTAAATAGGTGTACCACTCTAGAACTATGTAAATAGGTGTACCACTCTAGAACTATGTAAATAGGTGTACCACTCTAGAACTATGCAAATAGGTGTACCACTCTAGAACTATGTAAATAGGTGTACCACTCTAGAACTATGTAAATAGGTGTACCACTCTAGAACTATGTAAATAGGTGTACCACTCTAGAACTATGTAAATAGGTGTACCACTCTAGAACTATGTAAATAGGTCTAGAACTATGTAAATAGGTGTACCACTCTAGAACTATGTAAATAGGTGTACCACTCTAGAACTATGTAAATAGGTGTACCACTCTAGAACTATGTAAATAGGTGTACCACTCTAGAACTATGTAAATAGGTGTACCACTCTAGAACTATGTAAATAGGTGTACCACTCTAGAACTATGTAAATAGGTGTACCACTCTAGAACTATGTAAATAGGTGTACCACTCTAGAACTATGTAAATAGGTGTACCACTCTAGAACTATGTAAATAGGTCTAGAACTATGTAAATAGGTGTACAACTCTAGAACTATGTAAATAGGTGTACCACTCTAGAACTATGTAAATAGGTGTACCACTCTAGAACTATGTAAATAGGTGTACCACTCTAGAACTATGTAAATAGGTGTACCACTCTAGAACTATGTAAATAGGTGTACCACTCTAGAACTATGTAAATAGGTCTAGAACTATGTAAATAGGTGTACAACTCTAGAACTATGTAAATAGGTGTACCACTCTAGAACTATGTAAATAGGTGTACCACTCTAGAACTATGCAAATAGGTGTACCACTCTAGAACTATGTAAATAGGTGTACCACTCTAGAACTATGTAAATAGGTGTACCACTCTAGAACTATGTAAATAGGTGTACCACTCTAGAACTATGTAAATAGGTGTACCACTCTAGAACTATGTAAATAGGTGTACCACTCTAGAACTATGTAAATAGGTGTACCACTCTAGAACTATGTAAATAGGTGTACCACTCTAGAACTATGTAAATAGGTGTACCACTCTAGAACTATGTAAATAGGTGTACAACTCTAGAACTATGTAAATAGGTGTACCACTCTAGAACTATGTAAATAGGTCTAGAACTATGTAAATAGGTGTACCACTCTAGAACTATGTAAATAGGTGTACCACTCTAGAACTATGTAAATAGGTGTACAACTCTAGAACTATGTAAATAGGTGTACCACTCTAGAACTATGTAAATAGGTGTACAACTCTAGAACTATGTAAATAGGTCTAGAACTATGTAAATAGGTGTACCACTCTAGAACTATGTAAATAGGTCTAGAACTATGTAAATAGGTGTACCACTCTAGAACTATGTAAATAGGTGTACCACTCTAGAACTATGTAAATAGGTGTACCACTCTAGAACTATGTAAATAGGTCTAGAACTATGTAAATAGGTCTAGAACTCTAGAACTATGTAAATAGGTCTAGAACTATGCAAATAGGTTTACAACTATGGAACCTCCAAACGACACAACTGTAGAAGTAGAGAAATAGATAGTTGTAATTAACAGGGTAGTAACCCCTGTCATTAACCTCTCACAACCTTTTCTTCACTCATGTATTTTGTAATAAATCAGTCTTTTTTCAGCACCTTACTTTTGCTACAAACGACAACACTCCACCCCCTTCTCTCCCTACACATCCCTCCTCTTCTCCGTCTCCCCCCCCCCCCCCCAACAGTGTCAGCACGAGAACTGCCAAGGAGAGGGGGAGGTTTGGGGAGAATATAAACACACACAGTATAAACTTGTCCAACTAGATCAGTGGCTCGTATTACCATGTGAAGGCCCAATGTTTCTGTTTTGGGAGTGTGTGTGTGTGTGTGTTAGTGTGTTAATTGTTGTGGGGGGGGAGGGGTGTTACAGTAGCTAAAGTAGCAAGCCTGAAAAAGGCCACAGTGTGATAGGAGCGAGGGAAGGGGTGTGTGTGTGTGGGGGGGGGGGGGTGTATGGGGGAGTGTGGGGGGGGGGGGGGGGGGGAGTGTGTGTATGGGGGAGTGTGTGTGTGTGTGGGGGGGGGGGGGAGTGTGGGGGGGGGGGTGTATGGGGGAGTGTGTGTGGGGGGGGGGGGGGGGAGTGTGTGTATGGGGGAGTGTGTGTGTGTGGGGTGGGGGGGGGGGGGGGGGGGAGAGTGTGTGTGGGGGAGTGTGTGTATTTATGTGAATGGGGCCTAAGGGGGAGCTCTGAAAAGGAAACCAGTGAGTGGAGAGCAGGAGAAAAAAAACACAAGCCGAGGCAAAAAAATAAAAAATAACCTAGGGTTGGACCAATCAGGAGCCTGCTAGCGGCTGCCGTGCCATATATGGCTTGTGTACACATACTATGACACCGGATGGCCCACGTGGTGCAGGACAACACACACACCACCAGGGGGAGACAGACACACAGGGAATATGCTAGAATACTTCCTCTTTCCAGGTTTTTTGGGTATTGGGCGAGTGTTTTCAGGCACCTTTGTCCAAACAGTAAAGAAGATAATAATAATAATAATAATAATAAAAGTATATAATTTTTCTAAACGGATAAATGTTTTTATTGTAAAATTAAAATGACTAAAAGCCAGATATAAAGTATGAATAAAAGATAAGAGCTATATATTGAAATAAAAGATAAGAGCTATATATTGAAATAAAAGATAAGAGCTATATATTGAAATAAAAGATAAGAGCTATATATTGAAATAAAAGATAAGAGCTATATATTGAAATAAAAGATAAGAGCTATATATTGAAATAAAAGAGCTATATATTGAAATAAAAGATAAGAGCTATATATTGAAATAAAAGATAAGAGCTATATATTGAAATAAAAGATAAGAGCTATATATTGAAATAAAAGATAAGAGCTATATATTGAAATAAAAGATAAGAGCTATATATTGAAATAAAAGATAAGAGCTATATATTGAAATAAAAGATAAGAGCTATATATTGAAATAAAAGATAAGAGCTATATATTGAAATAAAAGATAAGAGCTATATATTGAAATAAAGATAAGAGCTATATATTGAAATAAAAGATAAGAGCTATATATTGAAATAAAAGATAAGAGCTATATATTGAAATAAAAGATAAGAGCTATATATTGAAATAAAAGATAAGAGCTATATATTGAAATAAAGATAAGAGCTATATATTGAAATAAGATCATGTTGTTTGAGAACTAACAATCACCAAAATAAAAACTAGACAAATCAGGGACGATCTGAAATTCCCCGAATTATGGTGTCATGGCACGAGCCTCCACTAAAGCCAATTCAGAGATTCTGAACGTGTGTGTGTGTGTGTGAGTGAGAGCAGGCATGTGTTGGTGTGTCTCCTCACCTGAGGGTCCCTGTCGGAGAGGGCAGCGGGCTGACCAGGTGTCGCAGGTCCTCGTGGTGCATTGTGGGAATGCTGATCTTGAGGGGGGAGATGTGTGGGAGGAGGGTGAGGCGGGGCGGGGGAGACCGCTGCTCCTCCTCTCTCGACTCCTCCCCAGACAACAGAGAGGAGAACTGGATTTTGATCACTGTACTGGGGAACCTGAACACACATCTAGGAGGAGGAGAAGGAAGGAGAGGAGATCAGGAGGAGAGGGAAGATGAGGAGAAGGAAGAGGAGGAGAGGAGGGGGAAGAGGAGGGGGAAGAGGAGGAGAGGAGGAGAGGGAAGAGGAGGAGATCGGGAGGAAGATGGACGGAGGTGTTTACTTCAGTATATCTTAGAGTTAAAAGACATCTCTTCAGTAGAACACTTCCTACTTCCTGGTAGTGCAGGCTTTAGTTCCAACCCAGCAATAAGTTTAAAACTTCAACAGAATCGGTGGGTCCCTCCACGGGACGGTTGAGCTAACGTAGGCTAATATGATTAGCATGAGGTTGTAAGTAACAAGAACATTTCCCAGGACATAGACATATCTGATATTGGCAGAAAGATAAAATTCTTGTTAATCTAACTGCACTGTCCAATTTACTGTAGCTATTACAGTGAACTAATGCCATGCTCTTGTTTGAGGAGAGTGCACAGTTATGAACTTGAAAATTTATTAATAAACCAATTAGGCACATTTGGGCAGTCTTGAGACAACATTTTGAACAGAAATGCAATGGTTCATTGGATCAGGCTAAAACTTTGCACGTACACTGCTGCCATCTAGTGGCCAAAATCTACACTGCACCTAAAGTCCTAAGTTAGATAAGGAAATGTATTATCTTTTACCAGATCTAATGTGTTACATTCTCCTACATTCATTTAACATTTCCACAAACTTCAGTGTTTCCTTTCAAATAGTATCAAGAATATGCATATCCTTGCATTTGGTATCATGAATATGCATAGCCTTGCATTTGGTATCATGAATATGCATAGCCTTGCATTTGGTATCATGAATATGCATAGCCTTGCATTTGGTATCATGAATATGCATAGCCTTGCTTCAGGTCCTGGAGCTACAGGCAGTTCGTTTTTGGGTGTGTTTTTTTTATGGGGCGGAACCTTTTAACACACCGGTGTGTACAGGCCTCCAGACTAACATTTTCCCTTGGTGATACTGGTGCCACTAAGTTTTTCAGTTGGTGGCAGCAGGTTAGCATATAGACAGACTTTTGCACACACACACACACTACCATTGACAGCTGTACCTGCCTCACACTTCATTTTTGAAAACGCACACATACCTGGGTAAGAACAGGAGCTATCCCTTGTTCTCCTTTCAAAAATGTGTGTGTGACCAGGAAAAGGAGGAGATATATAATCTAATTGATGAGATCCCATTGGATGATTTGAGATGACATCATAGGATTCTTAATTCTATTCCTCATTACAAAAAAACAAAGCAACAGTATTGTCATCTGTGTGATCAGCTGACGGCTTGGCGCTGCGGCACGGTGATCTTAGGCTTGTGTGCGGCTGCTCAGTCACGGAAACCCATTTCATGAAGCTCTTGATCGATAGTTATTGTGCTGACGTTGCTTCCAGAGGCAGTTTGGAGTCTGTAGTGAGTGTTGCAACGGAGGACAGACAACAATAAAAAAAATTTAAAAAAAATGCTTGGGCTCCCGGGTGGCGCAGCGGTCTAAGGCACTGCATCTCAGTGCTAGAGGTGTCACTACAGACCCTGGTTCGATTCCAGGCTGTATCACAACCAGCTTCAGCGACCCCTTCCTGTGAGCTTGGGCTCCCGGGTGGCGCAGCGGTCTAAGGCACTGCATCTCAGTGCTAGAGGTGTCACTACAGACCCTGGTTCGATTCCAGGCTGTATCACAACCAGCTTCAGCGACCCCTTCCTGTGAGCTTGGGCTCCCGGGTGGCGCAGCGGTCTAAGGCACTGCATCTCAGTGCTAGAGGTGTCACTACAGACCCTGGTTCGATTCCAGGCTGTATCACAACCAGCTTCAGCGACCCCTTCCTGTGAGCTTGGGCTCCCGGGTGGCGCAGCGGTCTAAGGCACTGCATCTCAGTGCTAGAGGTGTCACTACAGACCCTGGTTCGATTCCAGGCTGTATCACAACCAGCTTCAGCGACCCCTTCCTGTGAGCTTGGGCTCCCGGGTGGCGCAGCGGTCTAAGGCACTGCATCTCAGTGCTAGAGGTGTCACTACAGACCCTGGTTCGATTCCAGGCTGTATCACAACCAGCTTCAGCGACCCCTTCCTGTGAGCTTGGGCTCCCGGGTGGCGCAGCGGTCTAAGGCACTGCATCTCAGTGCTAGAGGTGTCACTACAGACCCTGGTTCGATTCCAGGCTGTATCACAACCAGCTTCAGCGACCCCTTCCTGTGAGCTTGGGCTCCCGGGTGGCGCAGCGGTCTAAGGCACTGCATCTCAGTGCTAGAGGTGTCACTACAGACCCTGGTTCGATTCCAGGCTGTATCACAACCAGCTTCAGCGACCCCTTCCTGTGAGCTTGGGCTCCCGGGTGGCGCAGCAGTCTAAGGCACTGCATCTCAGTGCTAGAGGTGTCACTACAGACCCTGGTTCGATTCCAGGCTGTATCACAACCAGCTTCAGCGACCCCTTCCTGTGAGCTTGGGCTCCCGGGTGGCGCAGCGGTCTAAGGCACTGCATCTCAGTGCTAGAGGTGTCACTACAGACCCTGGTTCGATTCCAGGCTGTATCACAACCAGCTTCAGCGACCCCTTCCTGTGAGCTTGGGCTCCCGGGTGGCGCAGCGGTCTAAGGCACTGCATCTCAGTGCTAGAGGTGTCACTACAGACCCTGGTTCGATTCCAGGCTGTATCACAACCAGCTTCAGCGACCCCTTCCTGTGAGCTTGGGCTCCCGGGTGGCGCAGCGGTCTAAGGCACTGCATCTCAGAGGTGTCACTACAGATCCTGGTTCGATTCCAGGCAGTATCACAACCAGCTGTGATTTGGAGTCCCATAGGGACAATCGACCCAGAGTTGTCCAGGTTAGGGTTTGGCAGTCATTGTAAATAAGAATTTGTTCTTAATTGACTTGCCTAGTTGAAAGATTAAATCAATTACATTTAGGCCACTTCGAGGCTGAGCCGTTGGTGCTCCTAGACGTTTCCACTTCACAATAACAGCACTTATAGTTGACTGCGGGGGCAGCTCTAGAAAGGCAGACATTTTACAACCTGACTTGTTGGAAAGATGGCATCCTTATGACGGTACCACGTTGAAAGTCACTGAGCTCTCCACTAAGGCCATTCTACTGTTAATGTTGGCTATGGAGATTGCATGGCCGTGTGTTCGATTATATACATCTGTCAGCAAAAGGTGCGGCTGAAATAAACGAATCCACTAATTTCAAGGGTTGTCCACATACTTTTGGCCATGTATTATTCATGTATATATTAAACCCCTTCAAATCAGTAGATTGGTGTTTGTCTGTCTATCTATCTATCTATCTATATATTTTTGGGGAGGGGAGGGGGGGGGAATAATGTGTGTATTTTTTTGTATTACTTGCTAGGTATTAGTGCCCTGTTGGGAGCTAGAAACACAAGTATATTGCTGCACCTGCAGATCTGTGTTACGCGACCAATAAACTTTGATTTGATAGTAAATAGCAGTCATGCTGACTTGTGAGTGACTGTTTACATTCTGTGTTTACGGGCCGCAATGTCGCCACCACCGTCCGTCAAAAACCACAGTGAGTAGCTAGTTAACACAAATTAACTCTAAAATGTTTCCGTTTAGCTACAGTCTCCTAAAGACCATAAGACTGCAATGGATTCACTTTAGCTAAACAGCTCAAGAAAGCTCGTATCTTCCCAATGTAGTTTTAAACCAAGCTAGGAGACTGTGGCTATATATATCGGGTTTTCAATGCGAATGGCTAATGCATAGAGTAGACAACTTTGACTAGTTGTCTTAACTTTCTAACTTACAGCTAAAAATTTGAATTGTGGCAGGTGTTTGTTTATTAACTAGTCAAAAAAAAAAGTTCTTTAACATAATTAGCATGCTAATGTTGCTAACTTTACAGTAGGCAGCTAAAAATGTGACTTGTGGCAGGTACTTACTCCCTGGGAAGCTGCAGGGGAGGCGCGCCTCTCCTCTGAAACACGCCGTCCACGAAGACGCCGTTCTTCCCGAGGCAGCGCAGCGAAAACCCGCACGGCTCCTCGAAGGTGATCTGGAGGTGCCGCCGAGAGATGAAGCTCGAGTGACCCATGTTTATATCCACGGAGCCGTGCGACGAGTTACGGCCTACGGTCACTGTCCGCTGCCTCATGACGAAATCAAAGTCCCGGCCTTCGAGCCTGGCCAGGGCCCGAGGAGGAGACTCGAGGCGAGGAGGCATCGCGCAGCCCCGACTCAGCACCGAAGAGCCCGAGAATGTGAAATTGGGAGGGTATGCGGGTGAGGTCACCCCGACTCGAACAGGGCTGCACGGGGCAGATTGCAAGGCCAGTAGGGCTCGAGCTCCGGTGTCGTCCCGAAAGTCTGCCATCTTCTTTTTGGGGGGGTGGGGGGTTGAATACAAACACACTCTCGACTCTCAGACACACAGGTCCCAGTAACGTGAAGGGTTATTGGACAGGCCGCTCACGAGCTCCGTCGCTGTGGGAGAGAGACAGAAACAACATGGATTCTGGCCACGGCGAAAACCCGGGGTGAATAAGGGAGTGTGAATCCGGAAATGGCGTTAGTTTCGAAAAGTTGTCTCGACCCTCAGTCCAATAACACCGATAAGAGAAGTGGTAAACATCACACTGTTGCTGCTCAGTATATACACCCCCATCCTATAACCCACGAGGCCTATTTATTTGTAGCATTGTTCAAGACCGGGATGACTATTATTATTGAAGATGTAAGGCATATTGTAATCTTATTTAACAATATTATCTTAAGATGAATTGTTTTTGTCTTATTTGTTTCTAAACGGGAAAAGGAGGCTTTGGACGGGAGAGGGTTAATGCTCGTTTCCAGGAACCGGGCGACACGTGCGTGACATATGGCATTGGTTCCGGGCCAGAATGAGAAATGTTTTTAATTTGAGCAGATTACTTGTTTGGTCACTGCTATCCCCGACTGTTTGTTCGTAATATGAAGGTGAACTTTTCTCTGTGTGAAGGAGATGAACTTGGTGACCAGAGATTCTCTCTACACTGTGTTTATAAACGCGGAAAGTACAAGAGAACTGGAAAGTATGGAGCGTGGATCAACAGTTTGGAATGGGACCAGGCGAGTTACCACCCTAACGGGAAAAAAAGATTGCAGTCAGTGCAATTTAACTGCATTTAAAGTCTAACAGCTGTATGTTACAAATACTGCGTACAAAATAGCACTGTTTTTATATATATATATATTTTTTAAATAGAGTAATTTTGCTGCATCCAAAATACCACAGTTGACTGATGTTACTGCAGTTTCAAAACTAATCTTTGTATGTTGTTGTTGTAAGGGCAGCGCTGTGTATTTACATCCACACGAGGGCGGTATTGGGATCGGAAACGAAACGTACGTAATGACCCAGTCTTAACACTACAATTAGGCTTAACGGAATAAAGTAGAAATATGTATTGACCAATCAAAATGTGTGTGTGTGATTAAAAACAAAACAGAAACTCAGTTTTAAGTGAGAATGGACATTGGTCTGAAGATAGGAAATGAACATGCACATCACAAAGTCCTCTTCCACCCATGCTCTACTAAGGGTTTTCCCAGAACCACAAGGCCTCTTCCACCCATGCTCTACCAAGGGTTTTCCCAGCACCACAAGGCCTCTTCCACCCATGCTCTACCAAGGGTTTTCCCAGCACCACAAGGCCTCTTCCACCCATGCTCTACCAAGGGTTTTCCCAGCACCACAAGGCCTCTTCCACCCATGCTCTACCAAGGGGTTTCCCAGCACCACAAGGCCTCTTCCACCCATGCTCTACCAAGGGTTTTCCCAGCACCACAAGGCCTCTTCCACCCATGCTCTACCAAGGGGTTTCCCAGCACCACAAGGCCTCTTCCACCCATGCTCTACCAAGGGTTTTCCCAGCACCACAAGGCCTCTTCCACCCATGCTCTACCAAGGGTTTTCCCAGCACCACAAGGCCTCTTCCACCCATGCTCTACCAAGGGTTTTCCCAGCACCACAAGGCCTCTTCCACCCATGCTCTACCAAGGGTTTTCCCAGCACCACAAGGCCTCTTCCACCCATGCTCTACCAAGGGGTTTCCCAGCACCACAAGGCCTCTTCCACCCATGCTCTACCAAGGGTTTTCCCAGCACCACAAGGCCTCTTCCACCCATGCTCTACCAAGGGGTTTCCCAGCACCACAAGGCCTCTTCCACCCATGCTCTACCAAGGGTTTTCCCAGCACCACAAGGCCTCTTCCACCCATGCTCTACCAAGGGTTTTCCCAGCACCACAAGGCCTCTTCCACCCATGCTCTACCAAGGGGTTTCCCAGCACCACAAGGCCTCTTCCACCCATGCTCTACCAAGGGTTTTCCCAGCACAACAGCTTTTTGACCAACTACAGTAGCTATGTTGGTCTATTGCACTTTAAAACAATGAGTAAGGCAGGTTGCTTAGGATTCAAAACCTTCTCAAACAGCCTCATTCAAACTCCTAGAGGAGGTGCTTCCACAATAGTGTGATTTGTACCACAGACAAGGTAACGTATTGGATTCTTCTTCACACCACCACAGTAAGATAGTATCCCAGTACGCTATACATTCACACCACCACAGTAAGATAGTATCCCAGTACGCTATACATTCACACCACCACAGACAAGGTAACGTATTGGATTCTTCTTCACACCACCACAGAAGATAGTATCCCAGTACGCTATACATTCACACCACCACAGACATATTTACCTTTACTTACCTACACACACACACACACACACACACACACACACACACACACACACACACACACACACACACACACACACACACACACAAACACAAACACATACCTTTTTTTTCTCGCACTGTTGGTTAGAGCCTGTAAGTCAGCATTTCACTGTGAGGACTACTACACCTGTTGTATTCAGCATTTCACTGTAAGGTCTACTACACCTGTTGTATTCAGCATTTCACTGTGAGGACTACTACACCTGTTGTATTCAGCATTTCACTGTAAGGTCTACTACACCTGTTGTATTCAGCATTTCACTGTAAGGTCTACTACACCTGTTGTATTCAACATTTCACTGTTAGGTCTACTACACCTGTTGTATTCAGCATTTCACTGTAAGGTCTACTACACCTGTTGTATTCAGCATTTCACTGTGAGGTCTACTACACCTGTTGTATTCAGCATTTCACTGTAAGGTCTACTACACCTGTTGTATTCAGCATTTCACTGTGAGGTCCACACCTGTTGTATTCAACATTTCACTGTAAGGTCTACTACACCTGTTGTATTCAGCATTTCACTGTAAGGTCTACTACACCTGTTGTATTCAGCATTTCACTGTGAGGTCTACTACACCTGTTGTAGTCAGCATTTCACTGTAAGGTCTACTACACCTGTTGTATTCAGCATTTCACTGTAAGGTCTACTACACCTGTTGTATTCAGCATTTCACTGTAAGGTCTACTACACCTGTTGTAGTCAGCATTTCACTGTAAGGTCTACTACACCTGTTGTATTCAGCATTTCACTGTAAGGTCTACTACACCTGTTGTATTCAGCATTTCACTGTGAGGTCTACTACACCTGTTGTAGTCAGCATTTCACTGTAAGGTCTACTACACCTGTTGTATTCAGCATTTCACTGTGAGGTCTACTACACCTGTTGTATTCAGCATTTCACTGTGAGGTCTACTACACCTGTTGTATTCAGCATTTCACTGTAAGGTCTACTACACCTGTTGTATTCAGCATTTCACTGTGAGGTCTACTACACCTAAGTCAGCATTTCACTGTAAGGTCTACTACACCTGTTGTATTCAGCATTTCACTTTAAGGTCTACTACACCTGTTGTATTCAGCATTTCACTGTAAGGTCTACTACACCTGTTGTATTCAGCATTTCACTGTAAGGT
This sequence comes from Oncorhynchus kisutch, assembly GCF_002021735.2. Taxonomy (NCBI): domain Eukaryota; kingdom Metazoa; phylum Chordata; class Actinopteri; order Salmoniformes; family Salmonidae; genus Oncorhynchus; species Oncorhynchus kisutch. The sequence goes on along the minus strand of NW_022265862.1, from coordinate 32,185 downwards.
CTACTACACCTGTTGTATTCAGCATTTCACTGTAAGGTCTACTACACCTGTTGTATTCAGCATTTCACTGTAAGGTCTACTACACCTGTTGTATTCAGCATTTCACTGTAAGGTCTACTACACCTGTTGTATTCAGCATTTCACTGTAAGGTCTACTACACCTGTTGTATTCAGCATTTCACTGTAAGGTCTACTACACCTGTTGTATTCAGCATTTCACTGTGAGGTCTACTACACCTGTTGTATTCAGCATTTCACTGTGAGGTCTACTACACCTGTTGTATTCAGCATTTCACTGTGAGGTCTACTACACCTGTAAGTCAGCATTTCACTGTAAGGTCTACTACACCTGTTGTATTCAGCATTTCACTGTAAGGTCTACTACACCTGTTGTATTCAGCATTTCACTGTGAGGTCTACTACACCTGTAAGTCAGCATTTCACTGTAAGGTCTACTACACCTGTTGTATTCAGCATTTCACTGTAAGGTCTACTACACCTGTTGTATTCAGCATTTCACTGTAAGGTCTACTACACCTGTTGTATTCAGCATTTCACTGTGAGGTCTACTACACCTGTTGTATTCAGCATTTCACTGTGAGGTCTACTACACCTGTAAGTCAGCATTTCACTGTAAGGTCTACTACACCTGTTGTATTCAGCATTTCACTGTGAGGTCTACTACACCTGTAAGTCAGCATTTCACTGTGAGGTCTACTACACCTGTTGTATTCAGCATTTCACTGTGAGGTCTACTACACCTGTTGTATTCAGCATTTCACTGTGAGGTCTACTACACCTGTTGTATTCAGCATTTCACTGTGAGGTCCACTACACCTGTTGTATTCAGCATTTCACTGTGAGGTCTACTACACCTGTTGTATTCAGCATTTCACTGTGAGGTCTACTACACCTGTAAGTCAGCATTTCACTGTAAGGTCTACTACACCTGTTGTATTCAGCATTTCACTGTGAGGTCTACTACACCTGTTGTATTCAGCATTTCACTGTGAGGTCTACTACACCTGTTGTATTCAGCATTTCACTGTGAGGTCTACTACACCTGTTGTATTCAGCATTTCACTGTGAGGTCTACTACACCTGTTGTATTCAGCATTTCACTGTGAGGTCTACTACACCTGTTGTATTCAGCATTTCACTGTAAGGTCTACTACACCTGTTGTATTCAGCATTTCACTGTGAGGTCTACTACACCTGTTGTATTCAGCATTTCACTGTAAGGTCTACTACACCTGTTGTATTCAGCATTTCACTGTAAGGTCTACTACACCTGTTGTAATCAGCATTTCACTGTAAGGTCTACTACACCTGTTGTATTCAGCATTTCACTGTAAGGTCTACTACACCTGTTGTATTCAGCATTTCACTGTGAGGTCCACACCTGTTGTATTCAGCATTTCACTGTAAGGTCTACTACACCTGTTGTATTCAGCATTTCACTGTAAGGTCTACTACACCTGTTGTATTCAGCATTTCACTGTAAGGTCTACTACACCTGTTGTATTCAGCATTTCACTGTAAGGTCTACTACACCTGTTGTATTCAGCATTTCACTGTGAGGTCTACTACACCTGTTGTATTCAGCATTTCACTGTGAGGTCTACTACACCTGTTGTATTCAGCATTTCACTGTGAGGTCTACTACACCTGTTGTATTCAGCATTTCACTGTGAGGTCTACTACACCTGTTGTATTCAGCATTTCACTGTAAGGTCTACTACACCTGTTGTATTCGGCATTTCACTGTGAGGTCTACTACACCTGTTGAATTCGGCATTTCACTGTAAGGTCTACTACACCTGTTGTATTCAGCATTTCACTGTGAGGTCTACTACACCTGTTGAATTCAGCATTTCACTGTAAGGTCTACTACACCTGTTGTAATCAGCATTTCACTGTAAGGTCTACTACACCTGTTGTAATCAGCATTTCACTGTGAGGTCTACTACACCTGTTGTAATCAGCATTTCACTGTAAGGTCTACTACACCTGTTGTATTCAGCATTTCACTGTAAGGTCTACTACACCTGTTGTAATCAGCATTTCACTGTAAGGTCTACTACACCTGTTGTATTTCGACGCACGTGACAAATAAAGTTTGATTTGATTTGAAGTAATGCAGTACACCGTTGTCCAACTCCAGTAAAACATCACACACGTCCTCATTTATAAATGGCAGTATAAACGTCCTCATTTATAAATGGCAGTATAAACGTCCTCATTTATAAATGGCAGTATAAACGTCCTCATTTATAAATGGCAGTATAAACGTCCTCATTTATAAATGGCAGTATAAACGTCCTCATTTATAAATGGCAGTATAAACGTCCTCATTTATAAATGGCAGTATAAACGTCCTCATTTATAAATGGCAGTATAAACGTCCTCATTTATAAATGGCAGTATAAACGTCCTCATTTATAAATGGCAGTATAAACGTCCTCATTTATAAATGGCAGTATAAACGTCCTCATTTATAAACAGGAAACCAGAGAACTCACAGCTTTGGAGACAGAACATATTAAGTATCGATAGTGTGCGACGCAGTGTGTTTACTGTTGTTTACGTTTTGAATTGGGCATAAGTCGTCGGGAATTTCTCCGTGACAAAGGGGCGCATTCCCACAATCCCCCTCTCTCTGCCATACAGCACTGTGTCCCTAGGCAACCGTAGTGATGGCTTCTGCATCTCACAGATGAGAATCGATGAGAGCTGGTCTCTCCTCTGTTCTAGTAAGACACACACACTAGTACCAACCACCACACCCACTGACACCAGTAAGACACACACACTAGTACCAACCACCACACCCACTGACACCAGTAAGACACACACAGTAGTACCACCCACCACACTCACTGACACCAGTAAGACACGCACAGTAGTACCACCTACCACACTCACTGACACCAGTAAGACACACACAGTAGTACCAACCACCACACTCACTGACACCAGTAAGACACACACAGTAGTACCACCCACCACACTCACTGACACCAGTAAGACACGCACAGTAGTACCACCTACCACACTCACTGACACCAGTAAGACATGCACAGTAGTACCACCTACCACACTCACTGACACCAGTAAGACACGCACAGTAGTACCACCTACCACACTCACTGACACCAGTAAGACACACACAGTAGTACACCCACCACCCACCACACTCACTGACACCAGTAAGACACACACAGTAGTACCACTCACTGACACCAGTAAGACACACACAGTAGTACCACCCACCACCACACTCACTGACACCAGTAAGACACACACAGTAGTACACCCACCACACTCACTGACACCAGTAAGACACACACAGGAGTACACCCACCACACTCACTGACACCAGACAGACACACACAGTAGTACCACCTAACACACTCACTGACACCAGACAGATACACACAGTAGTACAGTAGTGTTCTGTGGGGAGTAACAGTAGTGTTCTGTGGAGAATAACAGCAGTGTTCTGTGGGGAATAACAGTAGTGTTCTGTGGGGAATAACAGTAGTGTTCTGTGGGGAATAACAGTAGTGTTCTGTGGGGAATAACAGTAGTGTTCTGTGGGGAATAACAGTAGTGTTCTGTGGAGAATAACAGCAGTGTTCTGTGGGGAATAACAGTAGTGTTCTGTGGGGAGTAACAGTAATGTTCTGTGGGGAATAACAGTAGTGTTCTGTGGGGAATAACAGTAGTGTTCTGTGGGGAATAACAGTAGTGTTCTCGTTTATCTATATTTTAGCTAATTGTTAAGAATGAGAATTTAGCTAATGAGAGAATGAGTAAATAGCTAATGAAATCTCCTGATGACAAGATTACATAAATCTGCCCCAAACTATATTTATTTCCCTATGGGCCCTGGTCTAAAACAGGTGCAGTAGGACTACTGTACCTGTTGGACCTGGCTGTGATACTGTAGGACTACTGTACCTGTTGGACCTGGCTGTGATACTGTAGGACTACTGCACCTGTTGGACCTGGCTGTGATACTATAGGACTACTGCACCTGTTGGACCTGGCTGTCATACTGTAGGACTACTGCACCTGTTGGACCTGGCTGTCATACTGTAGGACTACTGCACCTGTATGACCTGGCTGTCATACTGTAGGACTACTGCACCTGTTGGACCTGGCTGTGATACTGTAGGACTACTGCACCTGTTGGACCTGGCTGTGATACTGTAGGACTACTGCACCTGTTGGACCTGGCTGTCATACTGTAGGACTACTGCACCTGTATGACCTGGCTGTCATACTGTAGGACTACTGCACCTGTTGGACCTGGCTGTGATACTGTAGGACTACTGCACCTGTTGGACCTGGCTGTGATACTGTAGGACTACTGCACCTGTTGGACCTGGCTGTCATACTGTAGGACTACTGCACCTGTTGGACCTGGCTGTGATACTGTAGGACTACTGCACCTGTTGGACCTGGCTGTGATACTGTAGGACTACTGCACCTGTTGGACCTGGCTGTGATACTGTAGGACTACTGCACCTGTTGGACCTGGCTGTGATACTGTAGGACTACTGCACCTGTTGGACCTGGCTGTGATACTGTAGGACTACTGCACCTGTTGGACCTGGCTGTCATACTGTAGGACTACTGCACCTGTTGGACCTGGCTGTGATACTGTAGGACTACTGCACCTGTTGGACCTGGCTGTGATACTGTAGGACTACTGCACCTGTTGGACCTGGCTGTGATACTGTAGGACTACTGCACCTGTTGGACCTGGCTGTCATACTGTAGGACTACTGCACCTGTTGGACCTGGCTGTCATACTGTAGGACTACTGCACCTGTTGGACCTGGCTGTGATACTGTAGGACTACTGCACCTGTTGGACCTGGCTGTGATACTGTAGGACTACTGCACCTGTTGGACCTGGCTGTGATACTGTGGACTACTGCACCTGTTGGACCTGGCTGTGATACTGTAGGACTACTGCACCTGTTGGACCTGGCTGTGATACTGTAGGACTACTGCACCTGTTGGACCTGGCTGTCATACTGTAGGACTACTGCACCTGTTGGACCTGGCTGTCATACTGTAGGACTACTGCACCTGTTGGACCTGGCTGTGATACTGTAGGACTACTGCACCTGTTGGACCTGGCTGTGATACTGTAGGACTACTGCACCTGTTGGACCTGGCTGTGATACTGTAGGACTACTGCACCTGTTGGACCTGGCTGTCATACTGTAGGACTACTGCACCTCTTTGGCCTGGCTGTCATACTGTAGGACTACTGCACCTGTTTGACCTGGCTGTGAAACTGTAGGACTACTGCACCTGTTGGACCTGGCTGTGATACTATAGGACTACTGCACCTGTATGACCTGGCTGTGATACTGTAGGACTACTGCACCTGTTGGACCTGGCTGTCATACTATAGGACTACTGCACCTGTATGACCTGGCTGTCATACTGTAGGACTACTGCACCTGTTGGACCTGGCTGTGATACTGTAGGACTACTTATGTTACTTTACTGGGTGAATTCAGGAAGCATTCCAAGGTCCTCCTGTGTTTGTGTTTTCCATGGCAACCAGAAATGTAAATAACGAGATGATTGCCCGAACGACAATCAGCTTCTGTGTCTGAGGATCTATTCCCCTAAATCTAATGTTCATGTCAACCCAGGTCCATCTTTTCAAAGAAACACAATTTATTTCAATCTAGTTCCGTTTTCACTTTTTATTGGCTGGTAAATAAACAACAACCATAGAGAACCAAAAGGAGAATAAGGTGAGGAATCATTCCATGTCAACTAGGCGCATCTTTTTTTTTTTAAAGAAACACCATTTATTTCAATCTCTAGTTGAGTAAAATAAGTAGTTTTGTTCCCGGTCACAAGATAATCCAGGAAAAAAATTGCAATAGACAGCGCCACACTCAGGCAGAAAACGGAATGTTCTATTCTAAACCAGGCTCATCTCTTTAAAAATAAAACACAATTTATTTAACTCGTTTTCCTGTGATCACAAGAAAATCCTAACAATTCCGGTAAAGATCGCCACAGTCAAGGCAGAACATTGTGAATGTTCTATCAAAAATTCTGAATAATTGGTTTCCCCTGGCTGTTATATGGCTGCTAGTAAATTAATAGAAGACATTCACTGCTTTAAACTTGTCTCCAATGTAATCGCATAGTTTACACTGATCCCACCGCGGACCTTTGACAAATAAATATCCGTCTGAAAAAGGCGTCCAATGTTCTGTTTTGTCAACGAGTTTAAAGTATTCCAAACACTGGTCATAACCAGATGATCCCAATAATTTAGCTAGTAAACGATGCCCTCTTCTGGTATGTTCTATTGCGACCTGTCTGTGGGACTCGTTGTTTCCCTATTAACTACTGAGAGATACAGTGAAGTCAAAGACGAAATGAACCGCAATACACTGGTCTCAAATATATTACCATAACTAGGCAACACAGAACCACGGCGGACCCATTGTTAAAATGAGAGCCTCTTCGCCATGTTAAAAGGTGTCCCACTGCAACGTGCCTAGCTCCGCCCACTGGGGCGTGACTTATGGAGCGCTCTTTGAAATAAACGCTCGTATCGTCATAAATAGAGAGTGCTTGACTTGGGCCGGAGCTGTCCAGAGCGCCTTACCGATACTTCTCATTTTTGCGGTTAAACAAAGTAGCCTATAACCGGTCCAGATTGACACCCAGAAAATGTTAGAATTCATTGTGCGGTGTGTGTGCCCGTTATCCGACGAGAGAGCCGCGACATTTCAGCAGCATGTATAAAATGATGACTGGATAGCCAACTCAAAACCTAACGTATAGCAGTTCTCTAACTGAGCATTAATGTCCCTTTAGCCGTTTGACCGGAAGTGTATAGCCGAAATAAATCTGCACGGTTGGAAAACTAGGATTAAACAGTAGCCATGTAATTGGGACACCATTAAAAAATATTCCAAGAATAGCCTAATTGACAACAAAAACTTGCTGTGCATAGACCTCACCTGAAACATGAATATTTGAGACTTATATACAGTTGAAGTCGGAAGGATACATACACCTTAGCCAAATACATTTAAACTCAGTCTTTCATAACTCCTGACAATTAATCTGAGTAAACATCTGCTATCTGAGCAGCTAACCGATCGCTGCAGCTGTACATAGTCTATCGGTAAATAGCCCACCCATTTTTACCTACCTCATCCCCATACTGTTTTTATTTATTTACTTTTCTGCTCTTTTGCACACCAATATCTCTACCTGTACATGACCATCTATCGCCTACCTCCTCATGCCTTTTGCACACATTGTATATAGACTCTCTTTGTTTTCTACTGTGTTATTGACTTGTTAATTGTTTACTCCATGTGTAACTCTGTGTTGTCTGTTCACACTGCTATGCTTTATCTTGGCCAGGAAGCAGTTGCAAATGAGAACTTGTTCTCAACTAGCATACCTGGTTAAATAAAGGTGTTCTCAACTAGCCTACCTGGTTAAATAAAGGTGTTCTCAACTGGCCTACCTGGTTAAATAAAGGTGTTCTCAACTAGCCTACCTGGTTAAATAAAGGTGTTCTCAACTAGCCTACCTGGTGAAATAAAGGTGTTCTCAACTAGCCTACCTGGTTAAATAAAGGTGTTCTCAACTAGCCTACCTGGTTAAATAAAGGTGTTCTCAACTAGCCTACCTGGTTAAATAAAGGTGTTCTCAACTAGCCTACCTGGTTAAATAAAGGTGTTCTCAACTAGCCTACCTGGTTAAATAAAGGTGTTCTCAACTAGCCTACCTGGTTAAATAAAGGTGTTCTCAACTAGCCTACCTGGTTAAATAAAGGTGTTCTCAACTAGCCTACCTGGTTAAATAAAGGTGTTCTCAACTAGCCTACCTGGTTAAATAAAGGTGTTCTCAACTAGCCTACCTGGTTAAATAAAGGTGTTCTCAACTAGCCTACCTGGTTAAATAAAGGTGTTCTCAACTAGCCTACCTGGTTAAATAAAGGTGTTCTCAACTAGCCTACCTGGTTAAATAAAGGTGTTCTCAACTAGCCTACCTGGTTAAATAAAGGTGTTCTCAACTGGCCTACCTGGTTAAATAAAGGTGTTCTCAACTAGCCTACCTGGTTAAATAAAGGTGTTCTCAACTAGCCTACCTGGTTAAATAAAGGTGTTCTCAACTAGCCTACCTGGTTAAATAAAGGTGTTCTCAACTAGCCTACCTGGTTAAATAAAGGTGTTCTCAACTAGCCTACCTGGTTAAATAAAGGTGTTCTCAACTAGCCTACCTGGTTAAATAAAGGTGTTCTCAACTAGCCTACCTGGTTAAATAAAGGTGTTCTCAACTAGCCTACCTGGTTGATAAAGGTGTTCTCAACTAGCCTACCTGGTTAAATAAAGGTGTTCTCAACTAGCCTACCTGGTTAAATAAAGGTGTTCTCAACTAGCCTACCTGGTTAAATAAAGGTGTTCTCAACTAGCCTACCTGGTTAAATAAAGGTGTTCTCAACTAGCCTACCTGGTTAAATAAAGGTGTTCTCAACTAGCCTACCTGGTTAAATAAAGGTGTTCTCAACTAGCCTACCTGGTTAAATAAAGGTGTTCTCAACTAGCCTACCTGGTTAAATAAAGGTGTTCTCAACTAGCCTACCTGGTTAAATAAAGGTGTTCTCAACTAGCCTACCTGGTTAAATAAAGGTGTTCTCAACTAGCCTACCCGGTTAAATAAAGGTGTTCTCAACTAGCCTACCCGGTTAAATAAAGGTGTTCTCAACTAGCCTACCTGGTTAAATAAAGGTGTTCTCAACTAGTCTACCTGGTTAAATAAAGGTGTTCTCAACTAGCCTACCTGGTTAAATAAAGGTGTTCTCAACTAGCCTACCTGGTTAAATAAAGGTGTTCTCAACTAGCCTACCTGGTTAAATAAAGGTGTTCTCAACTAGCCTACCTGGTTAAATAAAGGTGTTCTCAACTAGCCTACCTGGTTAAATAAAGGTGTTCTCAACTAGCCTACCTGGTTAAATAAAGGTGTTCTCAACTAGCCTACCTGGTTAAATAAAGGTGTTCTCAACTAGCCTACCTGGTTAAATAAAGGTGTTCTCAACTAGCCTACCTGGTTAAATAAAGGTGTTCTCAACTAGCCTACCTGGTTAAATAAAGGTGTTCTCAACTAGCCTACCTGGTTAAATAAAGGTGTTCTCAACTAGCCTACCTGGTTAAATAAAGGTGTTCTCAACTAGCCTACCTGGTTAAATAAAGGTGTTCTCAACTAGCCTACCCGGTTAAATAAAGGTGTTCTCAACTAGCCTACCCGGTTAAATAAAGGTGTTCTCAACTAGCCTACCTGGTTAAATAAAGGTGTTCTCAACTAGTCTACCTGGTTAAATAAAGGTGTTCTCAACTAGCCTACCTGGTTAAATAAAGGTGTTCTCAACTAGCCTACCTGGTTAAATAAAGGTGTTTTCAACTAGCCTACCTGGTTAAATAAAGGTGTTCTCAACTAGCCTACCTGGTTAAATAAAGGTGTTCTCAACTAGCCTACCTGGTTAAATAAAGGTGTTCTCAACTAGCCTACCTGGTTAAATAAAGGTGTTCTCAACTAGCCTACCTGGTTAAATAAAGGTGTTCTCAACTAGCCTACCTGGTTAAATAAAGGTGTTCTCAACTAGCCTACCTGGTTAAATAAAGGTGTTCTCAACTAGCCTACCTGGTTAAATAAAGGTGTTCTCAACTAGCCTACCTGGTTAAAAAAAGGTGTTCTCAACTAGCCTACCTGGTTAAATAAAGGTGTTCTCAACTAGCCTACCTGGTTAAATAAAGGTGTTCTCAACTAGCCTACCTGATTAAATAAAGGTGTTCTCAACTAGCCTACCTGGTTAAATAAAGGTGTTCTCAACTAGCCTACCTGGTTAAATAAAGGTGTTCTCAACTAGCCTACCTGGTTAAATAAAGGTGTTCTCAACTAGCCTACCTGGTTAAATAAAGGTGTTCTCAACTAGCCTACCTGGTTAAATAAAGGTGTTCTCAACTAGCCTACCTGGTTAAATAAAGGTGTTCTCAACTAGCCTACCTGGTTAAATAAAGGTGTTCTCAACTAGCCTACCTGATTAAATAAAGGTGTTCTCAACTAGCCTACCTGGTTAAATAAAGGTGTTCTCAACTAGCCTACCTGGTTAAATAAAGGTGTTCTCAACTAGCCTACCTGGTTAAATAAAGGTGTTCTCAACTAGCCTACCTGGTTAAATAAAGGTGTTCTCAACTAGCCTACCTGGATAAATAAAGGTGTTCTCAACTAGCCTACCTGGTTAAATAAAGGTGTTCTCAACTAGCCTACCTGGTTAAATAAAGGTGTTCTCAACTAGCCTACCTGGTTAAATAAAGGTGTTCTCAACTAGCCTACCTGGTTAAATAAAGGTGTTCTCAACTAGCCTACCTGGTTAAATAAAGGTGTTCTCAACTAGCCTACCTGGTTAAATAAAGGTGAAATAAAAAATAAAAAAAACATGTTTTATGTCGGATCACCACTTTATTTGAATGTGAAATGTCAGAATATAAGAGTAGAGAGAATGATTTATTTCAGCTTGTATTTCTTTCTTTTTCTTGTATTTCTTTCTTCACATTCCCAGTGGGTCAGAAGTTTACAGACACTCAATTAGTATTTGGTAGCATTGCCTTTAAATTGTTTAACTTCGGTCAAACGTTTTGGGTAGCCTTCCACAAGCTTCCCACAATAGGTTGGGTGAATTTTGGCCCATTCCTCCTGACAGAGCTGGTGTAACTGAGTCAGGTTTGTAGGCCTCCTTGCTCGCACATGCTTTTTCAGTTTTGCCAACACATTTTCTATGGGATTGAGGTCAGGCCTTTGTGATGGCCACTCCAACACCTTGACTTTGTTGTCCATTTTGTCACAACTTTGGAAGTATGCTTTGGGTCATTATCCATTTGGAAGACGCATTTGCGACCAAGCTTTAACTTCGTGACTGATGTCTTGAGATGTTGCTTCAATATATCCACATCATTTTCCTCCCTCATGATGCCATCTATTTTGAGAAGTGCACCAGTCCCTCTTGCAGCAAAGCACCCCCACAACATGATGCTGCCACCCCTGTGCTTCACAGTGGGATGGTGTTCTTCAGCTTGCAAGCCTCCCCCTTTTCCGCCAAACATAACGATGGTGATTATGGCCAAACAGTTATATTTCTGTTTCATCAGACCTGAGGACATTTCTCCATAAAGTACAATCTTTGTCCCCATGTGCAGTTGCAAACCATAGTCTGGCTTTTTTATGGCGGTTTTGGAGCAGTGGCTTCTTCCTTGCTAAGTGGCCTTTCAGGTTATGTCGATATAGGACTAATTTTACTGTGGATATAGATACTTTTGTACCTGTTTCCTCCAGCATCTTCACATGGTCCTTTGCTGTTGTTCTGGGATTGATTTGCACTTTTCGCACCAAAGTACATTCATCTCTAGGAGACAGAACGGGTCTCCTTCCTGAGCGGTATGACGGCTGAGTGGTCCCATGGTGTTTATACTTGCGTACTATTGTTTGTACAGATGAACGTGGTACCTTCAGGTGTTTGGAAATTGCTCCCAAGGATGAACCAGACTTGTGGAGGTCTACAATGTTTTTTCTGAGGTCTTGGCTGATTTCTTTGATGTCAAGCAAAGAGGCACTGAGTTTGAAGGGCGGCCTTTAAATACATCCACAGGTACACCACCAATTTACTCAAATGATGTCAATTAGCCAATCAGAAGCTTCTAAAGCCATGTCTGCCTTTTCTGTCATTTTCCAAGCTGTTTAAAGGCACAGTAGTCAACTTAGTGTATGTAAACGTCTGACCCACTGGAATTGTGATACAGTGAAATAATCTGTCTGTAAACAATTGTTGGAAAAATTGTGTCATGCACAAAGTAGATGTCCTAACCAACTTGCCAAAACTATAGTTTGTTAACAAGACATTTGTGGAGTGGTTGAAAAACTAGTTTTAATGACTCCAACCTAAGTGTATGTGTGTGCCTCCAATCAAGTTGATTTGTGAATTTTCTTAAGAGATTGTTTTAGATGAAGAAATTTGAATTTAACACTGAGCATCAACCAACATGCCTACAGTAGACTATAATGTTTTGTCTCATGGATGCTAATAAAATACACAGACGACCGTGTTCATTAGTGTGATGATTTTATTGGTTTGTGATGATTAAAAGTTAAAACCAAGCAGCTGCAGGGATCATCTCAACAGACAGTAAAGATTCTATTTTGGAATGACTGGACAGCAGAACACCCAGAGGAACAGAATGAGAGTACAGTTCTAGAGAACACCAGCTAGAGTTCTACATTCTAGGAGAATTCCAGCCACCAGCCAGTAGTGTGCAGGATCCAGACATGACATCATGCCATGGATTTAATACCCCCTGGTGTCTAACTTTAACAAGACATGTACCTCTAATGCATCCATACTATTACTATCTCTCTTTTATCTGGTGGAAATGGGTTTCTGAGTCCTACTCAAACCAAGCATGAGACTGAGACCAGGATTAAATCCCAGCGCTTTGTCAGCTATGTGCCATTTTAAAGGTCATTTCTGATTGAACTGACTGAACTGAACATTCATTGTGTGTGTGACTGTTTGAGGTTGTGGACAGGTGTCTTTTATACTGATAACAAGTTCAAACAGGTGCCATTAATACAGGTAACGAGTGGAGGACAGAGGAGCCTTTTAAAGAAGAAGTTACAGGTCTGTGAGAGCCAGAAATCGTGCTTGTTTCTAGGTGACCAAATACTTATTTTCCACCATCATTTGCAAATAAATAAATTAAAAATCCTACAATGTGATTTTCTGGATTTTTTTCCCTAATTTTGTCTGTCATAGTTGAAGTGTACCGAATATGAAAATTACAGGCCTCTCCTCTTTTTAATTGGGAGAACTTGCACAATTGGTGACTGACTAAATACTTTTTTGCCCCACTGTATATGGTAGGGTTCTCCAGGGTAGGGTGGGGGGCTCTAGGGTAGGGTGCGGTGCTCTAGGGTAGGGTAGGGTGCTCTAGGGTAGGGTAGGATGCTCTAGGGTAGGGCAGGGGGCTCTAGGGTAGGGCAGGGGGGTCTAGGGTAGGGAAGGGGGCTCTAGGGTAGGGCAAGGGGCTCTAGGGTAGGGTAGGGTGCTCTAGGGTAGGGAAGGGTGCTCTAGGGTAGGGTGCTCTAGGGTAGGGCAGGGTGCTCTAGGGTATGGTGGGAGGCTCTAGGGCAGGGTGCTCCTGCATTCGGTCACGTTGTTGTACTCTTCAGAGAGTTGTGTTGCTAAGGGTGTTGCTACGGGGCTCCAGCCTCAGTTTGATTGGTCGTTTTGGCATCAGCAAACCCTGGTTGTCAATCTCCAAAGGGATCTATAGAGAATAACAGACCATGTTAAAACAGGTGGTGATCATGTTAAAACAGGTGGTGACCATGTAAAACAGGTCCATGTTAAAACAGGTGCTGACCATGTTAAAACAGGTGGTGACCATGTAAAACAGGTCCATGTTAAAACAGGTGGTGACCATGTCAGAACAGGTCCATGTTAAAACAGGTCCATGTTAAAACAGGTCCATGTTAAAACAGGTGGTGTCCATGTTAAAACAGGTCCATGTTAAAACAGGTGGTGACCATGTTAAAACAGGTCCATGTTAAAACAGGTGGTGACCATGTTAAAACAGGTGTTGACCATGTCAAAACAGGTGGTGACCATGTTAAAACAGGTGGTGACCATGTTAAACAGGAGGTGACCATGTTGAACAGGAGATGACCATGTTGAACAGGAGGTGACCATGTTGAACAGGAGGTGACCATATTGAACAGGAGGTGACCATGCTGAACAGGAGGTGACCATGTTGAACAGGAGGTGACCATGTTGAACAAGAGGTGACCATGTTAAAACAGGTGGTGACCATGTTAACAGGTCCATGTTAAAACAGGTCCATGTTAAAACAGGTGCTGACCATGTTGAACAGGTGCTGACCATGTTTAAACAGGTGCTGACCATGTTTAAACAGGTGCTGACCATGTTTAAACAGGTGCTGACCATGCTGAAACAGATACTGATGTTTGATGATGTCATATTCTGTCTGCTCAGGTGAGCGCCTCACCTCGGTCTCGTCGCAGACGGAGAAAGTGAAACTCTGGAGGATCTCGACCATGGCCAGTTTGATCATGATCATGGCGAAGCGCATCCCGATACAGTTCCTGGGCCCCGCCCCAAATGGCATGTACGTGTTCGGATCAATAGACTCCTTGTTCTCCTTACTGAACCTGGACAGGGGAGGGCAGACACATTACACATAGTATTGTAGTTGATTTGTGGTTGTGGTTCAGACACATTACACATTGTGTGGTAGTTGATTTGTGGTTGTGCTGTGGTTATGTTAAGGTTGTGTTATGGTTGTATTGTGGTTATATTAAGGTTGTGTTGTGGTTGGATTGTGGTTACGGTGCGGTCAGTACCTCTCTGGTTTGAACTCCTCAGGGTCAGACCAGATCTCTGGGTCACGGTGGAGGGTCCACGTGGGAACCAGGACAACGCAGTCTTTGGGGATGACGATGCCGTTAATCTCCACCGTCTTCTTGGCGACCCTCTCCAGTCGCGGGGCGATGGGGTACAGTCTCAGAGACTCGTTCAACACACAGTCCAAATAGTCCATCTGCATCAGAGCTTCGTACTGGATTGGAGCCTGCACCGTGGTTACATACACATCAGTACCTCACCCCATCTGACACCGCTGTTACACACACATCAGTAGCTCACCACATCTGACACCGGGGTTACATACAAATCAGAACCTCACTACATCAGTTGGGGAACACAGTATCTATCTCCTCCTGCAGTTTGGTCATGGTGTGGGGGTTACCTTGTTGGGGAACACAGTATCTATCTCCTCCTGCAGTTTGGTCATGGTGTGGGGGTTACCTTGTTGGGGAACACAGTATCTACCTCCTCCTGCAGTTTGGTCATGGTGTGGGGGTTACCTTGTTGGGGAACACAGTATCTATCTCCCCCTGCAGTTTGGTCATGACATGGGGATTGGTTGCCAGGTTATAGGCCAGGAAACTCATAGTAGTGCTGCTGGTCTCGTAGCCACCGAAGATGAAGATAACGGCCTGAGACAAGATCTCATGATCAGTCAGTCC
Organism: Oncorhynchus kisutch; assembly: GCF_002021735.2. Taxonomy (NCBI): domain Eukaryota; kingdom Metazoa; phylum Chordata; class Actinopteri; order Salmoniformes; family Salmonidae; genus Oncorhynchus; species Oncorhynchus kisutch. The sequence goes on along the minus strand of NW_022265862.1, from coordinate 17,021 downwards.
TGTTGAGGGAGAGAGGGAGAGGAAAGGAGAGAGAGAGAGAGAGAGAGAATATGTTTGTAACAGGCTTCTGTTTGAAACAGTAATTTACAGGTGTTTGTTTGTAACAGGTGTGTTTGTAACAGTAGTTTACAGGTGTGTGTGTTTGTAACAGTAGTTTACAGGTGTGTGTTTGTAACAGTAGTTTACAGGTGTTTGTTTGTAACAGGTGTGTTTGTAACAGTAGTTTACAGGTGTGTGTTTGTAACAGTAGTTTACAGGTGTGTGTTTGTAACAGTAGTTTACAGGTGTGTGTGTTTGTAACAGTAGTTTACAGGTGTGTGTGTTTGTAACAGTAGTTTACAGGTGTGTGTTTGTAACAGTAGTTTACAGGTGTTTGTTTGTAACAGGTGTGTTTGTAACAGTAGTTTACGGGTGTGTGTTTGTAACAGTAGTTTACAGGTGTGTGTATGTAACAGGTGTGTTTGTAACAGTAGTTTACAGGTGTGTGTTTGTAACAGCAGTTTACAGGTGTGTGTTTGTCACAGTAGTTTACAGGTGTGTGTTTGTAACAGTAGTTTCCAGGTGTGTGTTTGTAACAGGTGTGTTTGTAACAGTAAATCAAATCAAATCAAATCAAATTTATTTGTCACATACACATGGTTAGCAGATGTTAATGCGAGTGTAGCGAAATGCTTGTGCTTCTAGTTCCGACAATGCAGTAATAACGAACAAGTAATCTAACTAACAATTCCAAAAAAAACTACTGTCTTATACACAGTGTAAGGGGATAAAGAATATGTACATAAGGATATATGAATGAGTGATGGTACAGAGCAGCATAGGCAAGATACAGTAGATGATATTGAGTACAGTATATACATATGAGATGAGTATGTAAACCAAGTGGCATAGTTAAAGTGGCTAGTGATACATGTATTACATAAGGATGCAGTCGATGATATAGAGTACAGTATCTACGTATGCATATGAGATGAATAATGTAGGGTAAGTAACATTATATAAGGTAGCATTGTTTAAAGTGGCTAGTGATATATTTACATCATTTCCCATCAATTCCCATGATTAAAGTGGCTGGAGTAGAGTCAGTGGCATTGACAGTGTGTTGGCAGTAGCCACTCAATGTTAGTGGTGGCTGTTTAACAGTCTGATGGCCTTGAGATAGAAGCTGTTTTTCAGTCTCTCGGTCCCAGCTTTGATGCACCTGTACTGACCTCGCCTTCTGGATGACAGCGGGGTGAACAGGCAGTGGCTCGGGTGGTTGATGTCCTTGATGATCTTTATGGCCTTCCTGTAGCATCGGGTGGTGTAGGTGTCCTGGAGGGCAGGTAGTTTGCCCCCGGTGATGCGTTGTGCAGACCTCACTACCCTCTGGAGAGCCTTACGGTTGAGGGCGGTGCAGTTGCCATACCAGGCGGTGATACAGCCCGCCAGGATGCTCTCGATTGTGCATCTGTAGAAGTTTGTGAGTGCTTTTGGTGACAAGCCGAATTTCTTCAGCCTCCTGAGGTTGAAGAGGCGCTGCTGCGCCTTCTTCACGATGCTGTCTGTGTAAGTGGACCAATTCAGTTTGTCTGTGATGTGTATGCCGAGGAACTTAAAACTTGCTACCCTCTCCACTACTGTTCCATCGATGTGGATGGGGGGGTGTTCCCTCTGCTGTTTCCTGAAGTCCACAATCATCTCCTTAGTTTTGTTGACGTTGAGTGTGAGGTTATTTTCCTGACACCACACTCCGAGGGCCCTCACCTCCTCCCTGTAGGCCGTCTCGTCGTTGTTGGTAATCAAGCCTACCACTGTTGTGTCGTCCGCAAACTTGATGATTGAGTTGGAGGCGTGCGTGGCCACGCAGTCGTGGGTGAACAGGGAGTACAGGAGAGGGCTCAGAACGCACCCTTGTGGGGCCCCAGTGTTGAGGATCAGCGGGGAGGAGATGTTGTTGCCTACCCTCACCACCTGGGGGCGGCCCGTCAGGAAGTCCAGTACCCAGTTGCACAGGGCGGGGTCGAGACCCAGGGTCTCGAGCTTGATGACGAGCTTGGAGGGTACTATGGTGTTGAATGCCGAGCTGTAGTCGATGAACAGCATTCTCACATAGGTATTCCTCTTGTCCAGATGGGTTAGGGCAGTGTGCAGTGTGGTTGAGATTGCATCGTCTGTGGACCTATTTGGGCGGTAAGCAAATTGGAGTGGGTCAAGGGTGTCAGGTAGGGTGGAGGTGATATGGTCCTTGACTAGTCTCTCAAAGCACTTCATGATGACGGATGTGAGTGCTACGGGGCGGTAGTCGTTTAGCTCAGTTACCTTAGCTTTCTTGGGAACAGGAACAATGGTGGCCCTCTTGAAGCATGTGGGAACAGCAGACTGGTATAGGGATTGGTTGAATATGTCCGTAAACACACCGGCCAGCTGGTCTGCGCATGCTCTGAGGGCACGGCTGGGGATGCCGTCTGGGCCTGCAGCCTTGCGAGGGTTAACACGTTTAAATGTCTTACTCACTTCGGCTGCAGTGAAGGAGAGACCGCATGTTTTCGTTGCAGGCCGTGTCAGTGGCACTGTATTGTCCTCAAAGCGGGCAAAAAAGTTGTTTAGTCTGCCTGGGAGCAAGACATCCTGGTCCGTGACTGGGCTGGGTTTCTTCCTGTAGTCCGTGATTGACTGTAGACCCTGCCACATGCCTCTTGTGTCTGAGCCGTTGAATTGAGATTCTACTTTGTCTCTGTACTGGCGCTTAGCTTGTTTGATAGCCTTGCGGAAGGAATAGCTGCACTGTTTGTATTCAGTCATGTTACCAGACACCTTGCCCTGATTAAAAGCAGTGGTTCGCGCCTTCAGTTCCACACGAATGCTGCCATCAATCCACGGTTTCTGGTTGGGGAATGTTTTAATCGTTGCTATGGGAACGACATCTTCAACGCACGTTCTAATGAACTCGCACACCGAATCAGCGTATTCGTCAATGTTGTTGGCTGACGCAATACGAAACATCTCCCAGTCCACGTGATGGAAGCAGTCTTGGAGTGTGGAGTCAGCTTGGTCGGACCAGCGTTGGACAGACCTCAGCGTGGGAGCTTCTTGTTTTAGTTTCTGTCTGTAGGCAGGGATCAACAAAATGGAGTCGTGGTCAGCTTTTCCGAAAGGGGGGCGGGGCAGGGCCTTATATGCGTCGCGGAAGTTAGAGTAACAATGATCCAGGGTCTTTCCACCCCTGGTTGCGCAATCGATATGCTGATAAAATTTAGGGAGTCTTGTTTTCAGATTAGCCTTGTTAAAATCCCCAGCTACAATGAATGCAGCCTCCGGATAAATCGTTTCCAGTTTGCAGAGAGTTAAATAAAGTTCGTTCAGAGCCATCGATGTGTCTGCTTGGGGGGGGATATATACGGCTGTGATTATAATCGAAGAGAATTCTCTTGGTAGATAATGCGGTCTACATTTGATTGTGAGGAATTCTAAATCAGGTGAACAGAAGGATTTGAGTTCCTGTATGTTTCTTTCATCACACCATGTCACGTTGGCCATAAGGCATACGCCCCCGCCCCTCTTCTTACCAGAAAGATGTTCGTTTCTGTCCGCGCGATGCGTGGAGAAACCCGCTGGCTGCACCGCTTCGGATTGCGTCTCTCCAGTGAGCCACGTTTCCGTGAAACAGAGAACGTTACAGTCTCTGATGTCCCTCTGGAATGCTACCCTTGCTCGGATTTCATCAACCTTGTTGTCAAGAGACTGGACATTGGCAAGAAGAATGCTAGGGAGTGGTGCACGATGTGCCCGTCTCCGGAGTCTGACCAGAAGACCGCTTCGTTTCCCTCTTTTTCTGAGTCGTTTTTTTGGGTCGCTGCATGGGAACCATCCCGTGGCGCTGGTTGTAAGGCAGAACACAGGATCCGCATCGCGAAAAACATATTCTTGGTCGTACTGGTAGTGAGTTGACGCTGATCTTATATTCAGTAGTTCTTCTCGGCTGTATGTGATGAAACCTAAGATGACCTGGGGTACTAGTGTAAGAAATAACACGTAAAAAAAAAAAAAACTGCATAGTTTCCTAGGTAGTTTACAGGTGTGTGTTTGTAACAGCAGTTTACAGGTGTGTGTTTGGAACAATAGTTAACAGGTGTTTGTTCGGCAGGTACCTTTAGTCTGTTCCCCTCCTGTCTTCGTGTCGTTGCCTTTCTGAGAGTCGATCATCATTTGTAAGAAATCCACCCGACTCTACGAGCAGAATGAAATTAGGTCAAATATGTCCAATCACAGCCAACACAAACAGATTCTACTGGATCTGGTTCAATCACAACCAACACAAACAGATTCTAATGGATCTGGTCCAATCACAACCAAGACAATCAGATTCTAATGGATCTGGTCCAATCACAACCAACACAATCAGATTCTAATGGATCTGGTCCAATCACAACCAACACAAACAGATTCTAATGGATCTGGTTCAATCACAACCAACACAATCAGATTCTAATGGATCTGGTCCAATCACAACCAAGACAATCAGATTCTAATGGATCTGGTTCAATCACAACCAACACAATCAGATTCTAATGGATCTGGTCCAATCACAACCAAGACAATCAGATTCTAATGGATCTGGTCCAATCACAACCAACACAATCAGATTCTAATGGATCTGGTCCAATCACAACCAAGACAATCAGATTCTAATGGATCTGGTCCAATCACAACCAAGACAATCAGATTCTAATGGATCTGGTCCAATCACAACCAAGACAATCAGATTCTAATGGATCTGGTCCAATCACAACCAAGACAATCAGATTCTAATGGATCTGGTCCAATCACAACCAAGACAATCAGATTCTAATGGATCTGGTCCAATCACAACCAAGACAATCAGATTCTAATGGATCTGGTCCAATCACAACCAAGACAATCAGATTCTAATGGATCTGGTCCAATCACAACCAAGACAATCAGATTCTAATGGATCTGGTCCAATCACAACCAAGACAATCAGATTCTAATGGATCTGGTCCAATCACAACCAAGACAATCAGATTCTAATGGATCTGGTCCAATCACAACCAACACAATCAGATTCTAATGGATCTGGTCCAATCACAACCAACACAATCAGATTCTAATGGATCTGGTCCAATCACAACCAACACAATCAGATTCTAATGGATCTGGTCCAATCACAACCAACACAATCAGATTCTAATGGATCTGGTCCAATCACAACCAACACAATCAGATTCTAATGGATCTGGTCCAATCACAACCAACACAATCAGATTCTAATGGATCTGGTCCAATCACAACCAAGACAATCAGATTCTAATGGATCTGGTCCAATCACAACCAAGACAATCAGATTCTAATGGATCTGGTCCAATCACAACCAACACAATCAGATTCTAATGGATCTGGTCCAATCACAACCAACACAATCAGATTCTAATGGATCTGGTCCAATCACAACCAAGACAATCAGATTCTAATGGATCTGGTCCAATCACAACCAAGACAATCAGATTCTAATGGATCTGGTCCAATCACAACCAAGACAATCAGATTATAATGGATCTGGTCCAATCACAACCAAGACAATCAGATTCTAATGGATCTGGTCCAATCACAACCAAGACAATCAGATTCTAATGGATCTGGTCCAATCACAACCAAGACAATCAGATTCTAATGGATCTGGTCCAATCACAACCAACACAATCAGATTCTAATGGATCTGGTCCAATCACAACCAACACAATCAGATTCTAATGGATCTGGTCCAATCACAACCAAGACAATCAGATTCTAATGGATCTGGTCCAATCACAACCAACACAATCAGATTCTAATGGATCTGGTCCAATCACAACCAACACAATCAGATTCTAATGGATCTGGTCCAATCACAACCAAGACAATCAGATTCTAATGGATCTGGTCCAATCACAACCAACACAATCAGATTCTAATGGATCTGGTCCAATCACAACCAAGACAATCAGATTCTAATGGATCTGGTCCAATCACAACCAAGACAATCAGATTCTAATGGATCTGGTCCAATCACAACCAACACAATCAGATTCTAATGGATCTGGTCCAATCACAACCAAGACAATCAGATTCTAATGGATCTGGTCCAATCACAACCAAGACAATCAGATTCTAATGGATCTGGTCCAATCACAACCAACACAATCAGATTCTAATGGATCTGGTCCAATCACAACCAAGACAATCAGATTCTAATGGATCTGGTCCAATCACAACCAAGACAATCAGATTCTAATGGATCTGGTCCAATCACAACCAAGACAATCAGATTCTAATGGATCTGGTCCAATCACAACCAAGACAATCAGATTCTAATGGATCTGGTCCAATCACAACCAAGACAATCAGATTCTAATGGATCTGGTCCAATCACAACCAAGACAATCAGATTCTAATGGATCTGGTCCAATCACAACCAACACAATCAGATTCTAATGGATCTGGTCCAATCACAACCAACACAATCAGATTCTAATGGATCTGGTCCAATCACAACCAAGACAATCAGATTCTAATGGATCTGGTCCAATCACAACCAAGACAATCAGATTCTAATGGATCTGGTCCAATCACAACCAAGACAATCAGATTCTAATGGATCTGGTCCAATCACAACCAACACAATCAGATTCTAATGGATCTGGTCCAATCACAACCAACACAATCAGATTCTAATGGATCTGGTCCAATCACAACCAAGACAATCAGATTCTAATGGATCTGGTCCAATCACAACCAAGACAATCAGATTCTAATGGATCTGGTCCAATCACAACCAAGACAATCAGATTCTAATGGATCTGGTCCAATCACAACCAAGACAATCAGATTCTAATGGATCTGGTCCAATCACAACCAAGACAATCAGATTCTAATGGATCTGGTCCAATCACAACCAAGACCAAAGTTATATAATAAGTAAATACAATATAAAAAATAAATACAGAATGTTCCAATACAAATACAAATATACAGATGAAAATATCAACATAATCAAATATAAATATAAAACATGTTTACAGTTGAGTTCCCAGCGTCACGTCCAGATTTGATCTTAGCCAGCGAGGCATAAAAGAAGTCCAACACCGCAGTCGGGAAGAAAGAAAACTTCATCTTCTCCAAGATAGGACCAGTGAAGGGAAAAAACACTGGAGAATGAGAGGAGGGAAGGAGGAGGAGGACGGGAGAGGAGAGGACAGGAGAGGAGAGGATGGGAGAGGAGAGGATAGGAGAGGAGAGGAGGGAAGGAGGAGGAGGACGGGAGAGGAGAGGACAGGAGAGGAGAGGACAGGAGAGGAGAGGATGGGAGAGGAAAGTTTTATAAAAAGGTACACATACATACGATTATAAAGAACAACTTTGTGTCTGTGTGTCCAATCACAAACAAGACCATCAGATTCTAATGGATCTGGTCCAATCACAACCAAGACAATCAGATTCTAATGGATCTGGTCCAATCACAACCAAGACAATCAGATTCTAATGGATCTGGTCCAATCACAAACAAGACCATCAGATTCTAATGGATCTGGTCCAATCACAACCAAGACAATCAGATTCTAATGGATCTGGTCCAATCACAACCAAGACAATCAGATTCTAATGGATCTGGTCCAATCACAAACAAGACCATCAGATTCTAATGGATCTGGTCCAATCACAAACAAGACCATCAGATTCTAATGGATCTGGTCCAATCACAACCAAGACAATCAGATTCTAATGGATCTGGTCCAATCACAACCAAGACAATCAGATTCTAATGGATCTGGTCCAATCACAACCAAGACAATCAGATTCTAATGGATCACTTTGTGTCCGTGTGTCTGTGTGTGTGGTCTCACAGATTAGGAGGAACAGTGGGTTGAACAGGTTAAACTTGAACATCTTCTTGACGTTGGAGACGAAGGGGTCTGAAGGGTTGTTCAGAGAGTCAATGTCCACACTGAAAGCTGTGCTGGTGACCACGTCCATACTGTAGGGCCCAAAGAACCTGCAACACAATCACAACTACTGACCACCAACCACACAACTATTGACCACACAACTACCGACCACACAACTACCGACCACAAAACTACCGACCACACAACTACTGACCACAACTAATGGCAATACAACTGCTGACCACACAACTGCAACAAATCAAATGTGTTTGTCAAACAACTTGCCAGCTGCAACAGAGCCTGGACTCAAACCAGGATTTCTAGTGGCACAGCTAGCACTGCGAAGGATCTCTAGTGGCACTGCAATGCTTTAGATCATTGCGCCACTCGGGAGGCTCCAGGTGACTGGAGTCTTTGACAATTTTTGGGGCCTTCCTCACCACCGAGTACACACTGTTGAAGTCAGAAGTTGACGTACACAACTATTTATTTCAGCTTTATTTCATTCATCACATTCACAGTGGGTCAGAAGTTTACATACACTAAATTAGCATTTGGTAGCATTGCCTTTAAATTGTTTAACTTGGGTCAAACAAGTTAAACAAGCTTCCCACAATAAGTAGGGTGAATGTTGGCCCATTCCTCCTGACAGAGCTGGTGTAACTGAGTCAGGTTTGTAGGCCTCCTTGCTCGCACACGCTTTTTCAGTTCTGCCCACACATTTTGGATGGCAGGGTAGCCTAGTGGTTAGAGTGTTGGACTAGTAACCGCAAGGTTGCAAGGTCAAACCCCTGAGCTGACAAGGTACAAATCTGTTGTTCTGCCCCTGAACAGGCAGTTAACCCACTGTTCCTAGGCTGTCATGGAAATTAAGAATTTGTTCTTAACTGACTTGCCTAGTTAAATAAAGGTTAAATATGGTTGTGGCTTTGTCATGGCCACTCGTGTACCTTGACTTTGTTGTCCTTAAGCCATTTTGCCACAACTTTGGAAGTATGCTTGGGGTCAATGTCCGTTTGGAAGACCCATTTGCGACCAAGCTTTAACTTCCTGACTGATGTCTTGAGATGTTGCTTCAATATATTCACATAATTTTCGTGCCTCATGATGCCATCTATTTTGTGAAGTACACCAGTCCCTCCTGCAGCAAAGCACCCCCACAACATGATACTGCCACCCCCCGTGCTTCACGGTTGGGATGGTGTTCTTCGGCTTGCAAGCCTCCCCCTTTTTCCTAACCGACTTGCCAAAACTATAGTTTGTTAACAAGAAATTTGTGGACTGGTTGAAAAACGAGTTTTAATGACTCCTACCTAAGTGTATGTAAACTTCCGATGTCAACTGTAGGTCCTGGATGGCAGGAAGCTTGGCCCCAGTGATGTACTGGTCTGTACACACTACCCTCAGTAGTGCCTTATGGTCAGATACCGAGAAGTTACCATACAAGGTGGTGATGCAACCAGTCAGGATGCTCTCGAAGGTGCGGTTGTAGAACTTTTTTTGAGGATCTGGGGACCAATGGCATATCTTTTCAGTCTCCTTAGGGGGAAAAGGCATCGTCGTGCCCTCTTCACGACTGTCTTGGTGTGTTTGGACCATGTTAGTTTGTTGGTGATGTGGACACCAAGGAACTTGAAACTCTCAACCCACTTCACTACAGCCCCATCGATGTGAATGGGAACGTGTTCGGTCCTCCTTTTCCTGTAGTCCACGATCAGCTACTTTGTCTTGCTCACATTGAGGGAGAGGTTGTTGTCTTGGCACCACACTGCCAGGTCTCTGACTTCCTCCCTATAGGCTGTCTCATCGTTGTCGGTGATCAGGCCTACCACTGTTTTCTCATCAGCATTCTTAATGATGGTGTTGGTGTTGTGCTTGGCCAAGCAGTCGTGGGTGAACAGGGAGTACAGGATGGGTCTAAGCACAAACCCATGCGGGGCCCCCGTGTTGAGGATCAGCGTGGCAGATGTGTTGTTACCTACCCTTACCACCTGGGGCGGCCGGGTCAGGAAGTCCAGGATCCAGTTGCAGAGGGAGGTGTTTAGTCCCAGGGTTCTTAGCTTAGTGATGAGCTTTGTGGGCACTATGGTGTTGAACGCTGAGCTGTAGTCAATGAACAGCATTATCACGCATGTATTCCTTTTGTCCAGGTGGGAAAGGGCAGTGTGGAGTGCAATCGAGATTGCATCATCTGTGGATCAGTTGGGGTGGTATGTGAATTGGAGTGGGTGTAGTGTTTCCGAGATGATGGTGTTGATGTGAGCCACGACCAGCCTTTCAAAGCACTTCATGGTTACCAACGTGAGTGCTATGGATCTGTTGGTGCGGTATGCTAGTCTTGTAGGCAGGTTACGTTCATTTCATGGGCACAGGGACTATGGCTGTCTGCTTGAAACATGTAGGCATTACAGACTCGGACAGGGAGAGGTTGAAATGTCAGTGAAGACACTTGCCAGTTGGTCAGCACATGCTCTGATTACACATCCTGGTAATCCGTCCTGCCCTGCGGTTTGCACATGTGACATGCTGGTAGATATTAATTTAAGTTAAAGTCCACTGTGTGTAACACCTTCTCTTATTGGTTCACTGTGTGTAACACCTTCTCTTATTGGTTCACTGTGTGTAACACCTTCTCTTATTGGTTCACTGTGTGTAACACCTTCTCTTATTGGTTCACTGTGTGTAACACCTTCTCTTATTGGTTCACTGTGTGTAACACCTTCTCTTATTGGTTCACTGTGTGTAACACCTTCTCTTATTGGTTCACTGTGTGTAACACCTTCTCTTATTGGTTCACTGTGTGTAACACCTCTCTTATTGGTTCACTGTGTGTAAACCCTTCTCTTATTGGTTCACTGTGTGTAACACCTTCTCTTATTGGTTCACTGTGTGTAACACCTCTCTTATTGGTTCACTGTGTGTAACACCTTCTCTTATTGGTTCACTGTGTGTAACACCTTCTCTTATTGGTTCACTGTGTGTAAACACCTTCTCTTATTGGTTCACTGTGTGTAACACCTTCTCTTATTGGTTCAGTGTGTGTACACCTTCTCTTATTGGTTCAGTGTGGTAACACCTTCTCTTATTGGTTCAGTGTGTGTAACACCTTCTCTTATTGGTTCACTGTGTGTAACACCTTCTCTTATTGGTTCACTGTGTGTAACACCTTCTCTTATTGGTTCACTGTGTGTAACACCTTCTCTTATTGGTTCACTGTGTGTAACACCTTCTCTTATTGGTTCACTGTGTGTAAACACCTTCTCTTATTGGTTCACTGTGTGTAACACCTTCTCTTATTGGTTCACTGTGTGTAACACCTTCTCTTATTGGTTCACTGTGTGTAACACCTTCTCTTATTGGTTCACTGTGTGTAACACCTTCTCTTATTGGTTCACTGTGTGTAACACCTTCTCTTATTGGTTCACTGTGTGTAACACCTTCTCTTATTGGTTCACTGTGTGTAACACCTTCTCTTATTGGTTCACTGTGTGTAACACCTTCTCTTATTGGTTCACTGTGTGTAACACCTTCTCTTATTGGTTCACTGTGTGTAACACCTTCTCTTATTGGTTCACTGTGTGTAACACCTTCTCTTATTGGTTCACTGTGTGTAACACCTTCTCTTATTGGTTCACTGTGTGTAACACCTTCTCTTATTGGTTCACTGTGTGTAACACCTTCTCTTATTGGTTCACTGTGTGTAACACCTTCTCTTATTGGTTCACTGTGTGTAACACCTTCTCTTATTGGTTCACTGTGTGTAACACCTTCTCTTATTGGTTCACGGTGTGTAACACCTTCTCTTATTGGTTCACGGTGTGTAACACCTTCTCTTATTGGTTCACTGTGTGTAACCACCTTCTCTTATTGGTTCACGGTGTGTAACACCTTCTCTTATTGGTTCACGGTGTGTAACACCTTCTCTTATGGTTCGGTGTGTAACCCTTCTCTTATTGGTTCACCGGTGTTGTAACCTTCTCTTATTGGTCACGGTGTGTAACACCTTCTCTTATTGGTTCCGGTGTGTAACACCTTCTCTTATTGGTTCACGGTGTGTAACACCTTCTCTTATTGGTTCACGGTGTGTAACACCTTCTCTTATTGGTTCACGGTGTGTAACACCTTCTCTTATTGGTTCACTGTGTGTAACACCTTCTCTATTGGTTCACTGTGTGTAACACCTTCTCTTATTGGTTCACGGTGTGTAACACCTTCTCTTATTGGTTCACTGTGTGTGTAACACCTTCTCTTATTGGTTCACTGTGTGTAACACCTTCTCTTATTGGTTCACTGTGTGTAACACCTTCTCTTATTGGTTCACTGTGTGTAACACCTTCTCTTATTGGTTCACTGTGTGTAACACCTTCTCTTATTGGTTCACTGTGTGTAACACTTCTCTTATTGTTCACGTGTTGTAAACACCTTCTCTTATTGGTTCACTGTGTGTAACACCTTCTCTTATTGGGTTCACTGTGTGTAACACCTTCTCTTATTGGTTCCTGTGTGTAACACCTTCTCTATGGTTCACACTGTGTGAACACCTTCTCTTATTGGTTCACTGTGTGTAAACACCCTCTCTTATTGGTTCACTGTGTGTAACACCTTCTCTTATTGGTTCACTGTGTGTAACACCTTCTCTTATTGGTTCACTGTGTGTAACACCTTCTCTTATTGGTTCACTGTGTGTAACACCTTCTCCTTATTGGTTCACTGTGTGTAACACCTTCTCTTATTGGTTCACTGTGTGTAACACCTTCTCTTATTGGTTCACTGTGTGTAACACCTTCTCTTATTGGTTCACTGTGTGTAACACCTTCTCTTATTGGTTCACTGTGTGTAACACCTTCTCTTATTGGTTCACTGTGTGTAACACCTTCTCTTATTGGTTCACTGTGTGTAACACCTTCTCTTATTGGTTCACTGTGTGTAACACCTTCTCTTATTGGTTCACTGTGTGTAACACCTTCTCTTATTGGTTCACTGTGTGTAACACCTTCTCTTATTGGTTCACTGTGTGTAACACCTTCTCTTATTGGTTCACTGTGTGTAACACCTTCTCTTATTGGTTCACTGTGTGTAACACCTTCTCTTATTGGTTCACTGTGTGTAACACCTTCTCCTATTGGTTCACTGTGTGTAACACCTTCTCTTATTGGTTCACTGTGTGTAACACCTTCTCTTATTGGTTCACTGTGTGTAACACCTTCTCTTATTGGCTCATGGCCTTATATTTTTACATTTTTATTTGACCTTTAATTAACTATTATTATTATTAGCAAGTCAGGTAAGATTACAATGACGGCTACTGTCCCTTATACAGCTCGTTGAGTGTGGTCGGGTGCATCGGGTTGTAAATAGACTGCTACGATACTATTGATGAAATCTTGGTAGATAGTGTGGTTTACAGCTTATCATGAGGTGCTCTACCTCAGGCCAAGAGTGTGCAAAGCTGTTATGAAGGCAATGGGTGGCTGTGTGTGTGTGTGTGTGTGTGTGTGTGTGTGTGTGTGTGTGTGTGTGTGTGTGTGTGTGTGGTGTGTGTGTGTGTGTGTGTGTGTGTGTGTGTGTGTGTGTGTGTGTGTGTGTGTGTGTGTGTGTGTGTGTGTGTGTGTATTATAATCGAGACTCAGAGTTGTAAGGTGAAAAGCCAGAGGTTAGGAATCAGGACTCACTCCTTCACTTCGATGGTCGGGTCTTTATCTGCCTGTTCTTCATTCCGTTCATCAGGTTAGCAGAGTGCTGCCTTCATGATACCAAACATCTAGAGGAGAGAGAGAGCGAGGTAGAGAGAGAGGTAGAGAGACATCAGTAGAGAGCAGTAGAGAGGTAGAGAGAGAGAGGTAGAGAGACATCAGTAGAGAGCAGTAGAGAGGTAGAGAGAGAGGTAGAGAGACATCAGTAGAGAGCAGTAGAGAGGTAGAGAGAGAGAGGTAGAGAGACATCAGTAGAGAGCAGTAGAGAGGTAGAGAGAGAGGTAGAGAGACATCAGTAGAGAGGTAGAGAGAGAGAGGTAGAGAGACATCAGTAGAGAGCAGTAGAGAGGTAGAGAGAGAGGTAGAGAGACATCAGTAGAGAGCAGTAGAGAGGTAGAGAGGAGAGGTAGAGAGACATCAGTAGAGAGCAGTAGAGAGGTAGAGAGAGAGAGGTAGAGAGACATCAGTAGAGAGCAGTAGAGAGGTAGAGAGAGAGAGGTAGAGAGACATCAGTAGAGAGGTAGAGAGAGAGGTAGAGAGAGAGGTAGAGAGACATCAGTAGAGAGGTAGAGAGAGAGGTAGAGAGAGAGGTAGAGAGAGAGGTAGAGAGACATCAGTAGAGAGCAGTAGAGAGGTAGAGAGAGAGGTAGAGAGAGAGGTAGAGAGAGAGGTAGAGAGAGCAGTAGAGAGGTAGAGAGAGAGGTAGAGAGACATCAGTAGAGAGCAGTAGAGAGGTAGAGAGAGAGGTAGAGAGAGAGGTAGAGAGAGCAGTAGAGAGGTAGAGAGAGAGGTAGAGAGACATCAGTAGAGAGCAGTAGAGAGGTAGAGAGAGAGGTAGAGAGAGAGGTAGAGAGAGAGGTAGAGAGAGGTAGAGAGAGAGAGGTAGAGAGACATCAGTAGAGAGCAGTAGAGAGGTAGAGAGAGAGGTAGAGAGAGAGGTAGAGAGAGAGGTAGAGAGACATCAGTAGAGAGCAGTAGAGAGGTAGAGAGAGAGAGGTAGAGAGAGAGAGGTAGAGAGACATCAGTAGAGAGCAGTAGAGAGGTAGAGAGAGAGGTAGAGAGAGAGGGAGAGAGAGAGGTAGAGAGAGAGGTAGAGAGAGAGGTAGAGAGAGAGAGGTAGAGAGACATCAGTAGAGAGGTAGAGAGAGAGGTAGAGAGAGAGAGGTAGAGAGAGAGGTAGAGAGAGAGGTAGAGAGAGAGAGGTAGAGAGACATCAGTAGAGAGGTAGAGAGAGAGGTAGAGAGAGAGGTAGAGAGAGAGGTAGAGAGGTAGAGAGAGAGGTAGAGAGAGAGGTAGAGAGAGAGGTAGAGAGAGAGAGGTAGAGAGGTAGAGAGAGAGAGGTAGAGAGAGAGAGGTAGAGAGAGAGGTAGAGAGAGAGGTAGAGAGAGAGAGGTAGAGAGGTAGAGAGAGAGAGGTAGAGAGAGAGAGGTAGAGAGAGAGGTAGAGAGAGAGAGGTAGAGAGACATCAGTAGAGAGCAGTAGAGAGGTAGAGAGAGAGGTAGAGAGACATCAGTAGAGAGCAGTAGAGAGGTAGAGAGAGAGGTAGAGAGACATCAGTAGAGAGAGCAGTAGAGGTAGAGAGAGAGAGGTAGAGAGACATCAGTAGAGAGCAGTAGAGAGGTAGAGAGAGAGAGGTAGAGAGACATCAGTAGAGAGGTAGAGAGAGAGGTAGAGAGAGAGGTAGAGAGATATCAGTAGAGAGGTAGAGAGAGAGGTAGAGAGAGAGGTAGAGAGAGAGGTAGAGAGACATCAGTAGAGAGCAGTAGAGAGGTAGAGAGAGAGGTAGAGAGAGAGGTAGAGAGAGAGGTAGAGAGAGCAGTAGAGAGGTAGAGAGAGAGGTAGAGAGACATCAGTAGAGAGCAGTAGAGAGGTAGAGAGAGAGGTAGAGAGAGAGGTAGAGAGAGAGGTAGAGAGAGAGGTAGAGAGAGAGAGGTAGAGAGACATCAGTAGAGAGCAGTAGAGAGGTAGAGAGAGAGGTAGAGAGAGAGGTAGAGAGAGAGGTAGAGAGAGAGGTAGAGAGAGAGAGGTAGAGAGACATCAGTAGAGAGGTAGAGAGAGAGGTAGAGAGAGAGAGGTAGAGAGAGAGGTAGAGAGAGAGGTAGAGAGAGAGAGGTAGAGAGAAGAGGTAGAGAGAGAGAGGTAGAGAGACATCAGTAGAGAGGTAGAGAGAGAGGTAGAGAGAGAGGTAGAGAGGTAGAGAGAGAGGTAGAGAGGTAGAGAGAGAGGTAGAGAGAGAGGTAGAGAGAGAGAGGTAGAGAGGTAGAGAGAGAGAGGTAGAGAGAGAGAGGTAGAGAGAGAGGTAGAGAGAGAGGTAGAGAGAGAGAGGTAGAGAGGTAGAGAGAGAGAGGTAGAGAGAGAGAGGTAGAGAGAGAGGTAGAGAGAGAGGTAGAGAGACATCAGTAGAGAGCAGTAGAGAGGTAGAGAGAGAGGTAGAGAGACATCAGTAGAGAGCAGTAGAGAGGTAGAGAGAGAGGTAGAGAGACATCAGTAGAGAGCAGTAGAGAGGTAGAGAGAGAGAGGTAGAGAGACATCAGTAGAGAGCAGTAGAGAGGTAGAGAGAGAGAGGTAGAGAGACATCAGTAGAGATAGAGAGAGAGGTAGAGAGAGAGGTAGAGAGACATCAGTAGAGAGGTAGAGAGAGAGGTAGAGAGAGAGGTAGAGAGAGAGGTAGAGAGACATCAGTAGAGAGCAGTAGAGCGGTAGAGAGAGAGGTAGAGAGAGAGGTAGAGAGAGCAGTAGAGAGGTAGAGAGAGAGGTAGAGAGACATCAGTAGAGAGCAGTAGAGAGGTAGAGAGAGAGGTAGAGAGAGAGGTAGAGAGAGAGGTAGAGAGAGCAGTAGAGAGGTAGAGAGAGGTAGAGAGACATCAGTAGAGAGCAGTAGAGAGAGTAGAGAGAGAGGTAGAGAGAGAGGTAGAGAGAGAGGTAAGAGAGAGGTAGAGAGAGAGGTAGAGAGAGAGAGGTAGAGAGACATCAGTAGAGAGCAGAGAGGTAGAGAGAGAGAGGTAGAGAGAGAGGTAGAGAGAGAGGTAGAGAGAGAGGTAGAGAGAGAGAGGTAGAGAGACATCAGTAGAGAGGTAGAGAGAGAGGTAGAGAGAGAGGTAGAGAGAGAGGAGAGAGAGAGAGTAGAGAGACATCAGTAGAGAGGTAGAGAGAGAGGTAGAGAGAGAGAGTAGAGAGAGAGGTAGAGAGAGAGGTAGAGAGAGAGGTAGAGAGAGAGAGGTAGAGAGACATCAGTAGAGAGGTAGAGAGAGAGGTAGAGAGAGAGGTAGAGAGGTAGAGAGAGAGGTAGAGAGGTAGAGAGAGAGGTAGAGAGAGAGGTAGAGAGAGAGAGGAGAGGTAGAGAGAGAGGTAGAGAGAGAGGTAGAGAGAGAGAGAGAGAGGTAGAGAGAGAGAGGTAGAGAGAGAG
>NW_022265861.1:0-3058 GCF_002021735.2 Oncorhynchus kisutch | reverse complement strand
ATATTATGACAGACCAGCTAGATCTACTGTCTCTATTATATTATGACAGACCAGCTAGATCTACTGTCTCTATTATATTATGACAGACCAGCTAGATCTACTTCTGTCCTATATATTATGACAGACCAGCTAGATCTACTGTCTCTTATTATATTATGACAGACCAGCTAGATCTACTGTCTCTATTATAATATGACAGACCAGCTAGATCTACTGTCTCTATTATATTATGACAGACCAGCTAGATCTACTGTCTCTATTTAATTATGACAGACCAGCTAGATCTATGTCTATTATATTATGACAGACCAGCTAGATCTACTGTCTCTATTATATTATGACAGACCAGCTAGATCTACTGTCTCTATTATATTATGACAGACCAGCTAGATCTACTGTCTCTATTATATATGACAGACCAGCTAGATCTACTGTCTCTATTATAATATGACAGACCAGCTAGATCTACTGTCTCTATTATATATGACAGACCAGCTAGATCTACTGTCTCTATTATAATATGACAGACCAGCTAGATCTACTGTCTCTATTATATTATGACAGACCAGCTAGATCTACTGTCTCTATTATATTATGACAGACCAGCTAGATCTACTGTCTCTATTATATTATGACAGACCAGCTAGATCTACTGTCTCTATTATATTATGACAGACCAGCTAGATCTACTGTCTCTATTATAATATGACAGACCAGCTAGATACTGTCTCTATTATATTATGACAGACAGACCAGCTAGATCTACTGTCTCTATTATATTATGACAGACCAGCTAGATCTACTGTCTCTATTATATTATGACAGACCAGCTAGATCTACTGTCTCTATTATATATGACAGACCAGCTAGATCTACTGTCTCTATTATATTATGACAGACCAGCTAGATCTACTGTCTCTATTATATTATGACAGACCAGCTAGATCTACTGTCTCTATTATATTATGACAGACCAGCTAGATCTACTGTCTCTATTATATTATGACAGACCAGCTAGATCTACTGTCTCTATTATAATATGACAGACCAGCTAGATCTACTGTCTCTATTATATTATGACAGACCAGCTAGATCTACTGTCTCTATTATATATGACAGACCAGCTAGATCTACTGTCTCTATTATATTATGACAGACCAGCTAGATCTACTGTCTCTATTATATTATGACAGACCAGCTAGATCTACTGTCTCTATTATATTATGACAGACCAGCTAGATCTACTGTCTCTATTATATTATGACAGACCAGCTAGATCTACTGTCTCTATTATATTATGACAGACCAGCTAGATCTACTGTCTCTATTATAATATGACAGACCAGCTAGATCGTATGTCTCTATTATATATGACAGACCAGCTAGATCTACTGTCTCTATTATATTATGACAGACCAGCAGCTAGATCTACTGTCTCTATTATATATGACAGACCAGCTAGATCTACTGTCTCTATTATATTATGACAGACCAGCTAGATCTACTGTCTCTATTATATTATGACAGACCAGCTAGATCTACTGTCTCTATTATATATGACAGACCAGCTAGATCTACTGTCTCTATTATATATGACAGACCAGCTAGATCTACTGTCTCTATTATATTATGACAGACCAGCTAGATCTACTCTCTATTATATATGACAGACCAGCTAGATCTACTGTCTCTATTATATTATGACAGACCAGCTAGATCTACTGTCTCTATTATATATGACAGACCAGCTAGATCTACTGTCTCTATTATATTATGACAGACCAGCTAGATCTACTGTCTCTATTATATTATGACAGACCAGCTAGATCTCTGTCTCTTATATACATCTTGACAGACCAGCTAGATCTACTGTCTCTATATATTGACAGACCAGCTAGATCTACTGTCTCTATTATATTATGACAGACCAGCTAGATCTACTGTCTCTATTATATTATGACAGACCAGCTAGATCTACTGTCTCTATTATAATATGACAGACCAGCTAGATCTACTGTCTCTATTATATATGACAGACCAGCTAGATCTACTGTCTCTATTATATTATGACAGACCAGCTAGATCTACTGTCTCTATTATATTATGACAGACCAGCTAGATCTACTGTCTCTATTATATTATGACAGACCAGCTAGATCTACTGTCTCTATTATATTATGACAGACCAGCTAGATCTACTGTCTCTATTATATTATGACAGACCAGCTAGATCTACTGTCTCTATTATATTATGACAGACCAGCTAGATCTACTGTCTCTATTATATTATGACAGACCAGCTAGATCTACTGTCTCTATTATATTATGACAGACCAGCTAGATCTACTGTCTATTATTATGACAGGACAGACCGTAGATCTACTGTCTCTATATATTATGACAGACAGCTAGATCTACTGTCTCTATTATATTATGACAGACCAGCTAGATCTACTGTCTCTATTATATTGACAGACCAGCTAGATCTACTGTCTCTATTATATTATGACAGACCAGCTAGATCTACTGTCTCTATTATATTATGACAGACCAGCTAGATCTACTGTCTCTATTATATTATGACAGACCAGCTAGATCTATGTCTCTATTATATTATGACAGACCAGCTAGATCTACTGTCGCTATTATATATGACAGACCAGCTAGATCTACTGTCTCTATTATATTATGACAGACCAGCTAGATCAGGTGTCTCTATTATATTATGACAGACCAGCTAGATCTACTGTCTCTATTATATTATGACAGACCAGCTAGATCTACTGTCTCTATTATATTATGACAGACCAGCTAGATCTACTGTCTCTATTATAATATGACAGACCAGCTAGATCTACTGTCTCTATTATAATATGACAGACCAGCTAGATCTACTGTCTCTATTATATTATGACAGACCAGCTAGATCTACTGTCTCTATTATATTATGACAGACCAGCTAGATCTACTGTCTCTTATTTGTTACATGACAGACCAGCTAGATCTACTGTCTCTATTATAATATGACAGACAGCTAGATCTACTGTCTCTTATTATA
>NW_022265860.1:0-3092 GCF_002021735.2 Oncorhynchus kisutch | reverse complement strand
TGTACTATGACAGACCAGCTAGATCTACTGTCTCTATTGTACTATGACAGACCAGGTAGATCTACTGTCTCTATTATATATTGACAGATCAGCTAGATCTACTGTCTCTATTATATTATGACAGACCAGCTATATCTACTGTCTCTATTATATTATGACAGACCAGCTAGATCTACTGTCGCTATTATATTATGACAGACCAGCTAGATCTACTGTCTCTATTATATTATGACAGACCAGCTATATCTACTGTCGCTATTATATTATGACAGACCAGCTAGATCTACTGTCTCTATTGTATGACATACCAGCAAGATCTATTGTCTCTATTATATTATGACAGACCAGCTAGATCAACTGTCTCTATTATATTATGACAGGCCAGCTAGATCTACTGTCTCTATTGTACTATGACAGACCAGCTAGATCTACTGTCTCTATTCTAATTTGACAGACCAGGTAGATCTACTGTCTCTATTATATTATGACAGACCAGCTAGATCTACTGTCTCTATGTCTCTATTATATTATGACAGACGTGCTAGATCTACTGTCTCTATTGTACTATGACAGACCAGGTAGATCTACTGTCTCTATTATATTATGACAGGCCAGCTAGATCTACTGTCTCCTGTGAACAACTCCCTCCCACCCTCCCTGGCCCAGCCTATCAGATCCCACAGCCAAACCAAACCCCACTGTCTGTCTGTCTGAGTTGTGACAGTTCAGGAAAATGCCTTCCTAACCCCGTCCTTCCTCTTCCTGGACAAAGCAATAGTGATTGACAGCCTGGTCCAGTCGGCATGCCGCCAGACATTAGCATGACAGCAGAACCCCTGCCGGCCAGCCTGTTGCTAGGGCAACACCACACTGGTTCCACCGTTGCTGCGGCAACATGACAGTCAAGTCATTCTACACCAATTCAGTCTAACTGGTTCTGCTGAACCACTATGATAGTTGGTTTGATTTGATAGTTTTTGTAGTGTGTTGTGTGTGTCCTGTCTCTGTCAGCAGGGGGCAGACATGGTGTGTTCAGACAGGAAAGGGGGGTATCTAGAATCCATTCAACTGAAATGTCTCTTCCGAATTTGACCCAACCCCTCTGAATCAGAGAGGTGGGGGACTGCCTTAATCGACATCCACGTCTTCGGTGCACCGGGTAACAGTGGGTTAACTGCCTTGTTCAGGGGAACAGTGGGACTAACTGCCTTGTTCAGGGGAACAGTGGGTTAACTGCCTTGTTCAGGGGAACAGTGGGTTAACTGCCTTGTTCAGGGAAACAGTGGGTTAACTGCCTTGTTCAGGGGAACAGTGGGTTAACTGCCTTGTTCAGGGAACAGTGGGTTAACTGCCTTGTTCAGGGGAACTGTGGGTTAACTGCCTTGTTCAGGGAACAGTGGGTTAACCTCCTTGTTCAGGGGAACAGTGGGTTAACTGCCTTGTTCAGGGGAACAGTGGGTTAACTGCTTGTTCAGGGGAACAGTGGGTTAACTGCCTTGTTCAGGGGAACAGTGGGTTAACTGCCTTGTTCAGGGGAACAGTGGGTTAACTGCCTTGTTCAGGGGAACAGTGGGTTAACTGCCTTGTTCAGGGGAACAGTGGGTTAACTGCCTTGCTCAGGGGAACAGTGGGTTAACTGCCTTGTTCAGGGGAACAGTGGGTTAACTGCCTTGTTCAGGGGAACAGTGGGTTAACTGCCTTGTTCAGGGGAACAGTGGGTTAACTGCCTTGTTCAGGGGAACAGTGGGTTAACTGCCTTGTTCAGGGGAACAGCGGGCTAACTGCCTCGTTCAGGGGAACAGTGGGCTAACTGCCTGTTCAGGGGCAGAAGGACAGATTTGTACCTTGTCAGCAACCTTCCGGTTACTAGTCCAACACTCTAACCACTAGTCTACCTGCTGGTTACTAGTCCAACACTCTAACCACTAGACTACCTGCTGGTTACTAGTCCAACACTCTAACCACTAGGCTACCTGTTGGTTACTAGTCCAACACTCTAACCACTAGACTACCTGCTGGTTACTAGTCCAACACTCTAACCACTAGACTACCTGCTGGTTACTAGTCCAACACTCTAACCACTAGTCTACCTGCTGGTTACTAGTCCAACACTCTAACCACTAGTCTACCTGTTGGTTACTAGTCCAACACTCTAACCACTAGACTACCTGCTGGTTACTAGTCCAACACTCTAACCACTAGTCTACCTGCTGGTTACTAGTCCAACACTCTAACCACTAGGCTACCTGTTGGTTACTAGTCCAACACTCTAACCACTAGACTACCTGCTGGTTACTAGTCCAACACTCTAACCACTAGGCTACCTGTTGGTTACTAGTCCAACACTCTAACCACTAGACTACCTGCTGGTTACTAGTCCAACACTCTAACCACTAGGCTACCTGTTGGTTACTAGTCCAACACTCTAACCACTAGGCTACCTGCTGGTTACTAGTCCAACACTCTAACCACTAGTCTACCTGCTGGTTACTAGTCCAACACTCTAACACTAGTCTACCTGCTGGTTACTAGTCCAACACTCTAACCACTAGTCTACCTGTTGGTTACTAGTCCAACACTCTAACCACTAGTCTACCTGCTGGTTACTAGTCCAACGCTCTAACCACTAGGCTACCTGCTGGTTACTGGTCCAACGCTCTAACCATAGTCTACCTGCCGCCCCGCCCCTCCACTCTAACCACTAGTCTACCTGCCGCCCCTCCACTCTAACCACTAGTCTACCTGCCGCCCCTCCACTCTAACCACTAGTCTACCTGCCGCCCCTCCACTCTAACCACTAGTCTACCTGCCGCCCCTCCACTCTAACCACTAGTCTACCTGCCGCCCCTCCACTCTAACCACTAGTCTACCTGCCGCCCCTCCACTCTAACCACTAGTCTACCTGCCGCCCTCCACTCTAACCACTAGTCTACCTGCCGCACCTCCACTCTAACCACTAGTCTACCTGCCGCCCCTCCACTCTAACCACTAGGCTACCCTGCAGAGTGTGTGACGGTCCGTTCTGATTGTCCTCAGTTAAAAGGAGGTTTCCAATATAATCACCCTGCTGATATTTATGCTCTACAAAGATG
>NW_022265859.1:0-3103 GCF_002021735.2 Oncorhynchus kisutch | reverse complement strand
GTAACACAGGGCTGGGAGGACAGAGAGATGTACTAGTGTATGGTCAACACAGTAAAGAATACATACAGCAACAGAGGTAGGTGTGTGTAGGAGTACTCTAGGTGAGATGGGGCTACAGAGAGAGAGAGGAAATACAACCCAATACATTGTAAATACAATACATATTTATGTTCATTTATTTATATACTTGAACTATTTGCACATTGTTACAACACTGTATATAGACATAATGATATTTGAAATGTCTTTATTCTTTTGGAACTTTTGTGTAATGTTTACTGTTTAAATTGTTTATTTCACTTTTGTTTGTTTCCGACCCCACTTGCTTTGGCAATGATAACATATATGTGTTCCATGCCAATAAAGAACCTTAAATTGAAATTGAATTGAGAGAGAGCGGGAGAGAAAGAAATATCTTGGGTAGGAAAGACAGAGGTTAAGTGAGCGAGTGCTGCGCTGTGCAATCTGACTGTGTGTGACTGCGTGTGAGAGAGTGAGTGTGGAGAAGAGCAGAGCGAGAGCGAGAGAGAGAGAGAGCCTCAGTTAAGCCCATAGACTCGGACTATACTTACTGTATACTAATACCTGGGATTCATGTGAAATGGCACCCTATTCCCTATGTAGTGCACTTCTTTTAACCAGACCCCTATTTATACTCTGGTCAGAAGTCACTACATAGAGAAGTGGAAGTCATTTCAGATCAGATCTATACTCCAGCCTCTGCCTGCCATCCTACCTTCCTGCTTTTGTGGAGGATCCCAGTGTAGTAAAATCTCTAATCTCTAACAGGTATGAGAAAATCTCCCGGCCTAGACTCAAGGCCTCCACCGACGCCAGTTGACATGTGAGCGTCAGAAAACCCAGGGCTTTGGTTCGACTCTCTCACTCTCTCATTCCACCAGTCCGACTCCCTGCCTCTTACCTCCCCCTTCCTCTCTTTTCCAGCTCTTTCCTTCTCTCTCCCTGACCCTCAAAGCCACTCAAGCTTTGATCCCCCACTCCTCTCACAGCTGAGGAGAAAAATGGGATCTGTCCCTCCCTCTTTATTTAGTGTAGATCCACTCTTGGGTCCATTAGACTGGGCCATCGATTACAAACAGATGATCTAGTGTGTGTCCCAAAATAGTACCCTATTCCCTACATAGGGCCCTGGTCAAAAGGAGTGCACTGTTAAGAGAATAGGGTGCCATTTGGGACACAGTCCTACAGTCACTAAGAGGATCTTGAAATACCAGAGAATGCATGTAGGGGTTCTAGGAAAAGCCCAAGTCATTACGTCACTGGAATGGGAGTCAGGGCAAGATGGCGATAAGCGCTAGCTAGATATTTAACCCGATGTCTTCACAGCATCACTGTTTGATGAAGGGGAACTAAAAGAGGACTTTTACAAGACGATTTCAGATTTGCATAGAAATGTTGATGACACAAAATAAGAACCCTTTTCAGTATTTGTCCGCGGCGTGAATGTGAGTGGTGTTTGCAGGCGCTAGCTCTAGCTAGCCTAGTAGCTTGGCACAGGTCCAGCAGGAGGATTAAATGGAGGTGATTGATCAAAGTGTGTGAGCCTGGGGTGTGAGGGGTAGTCCGTCAGGACCACTATGAACATCTGTGTCGGTGTAATTAGCTGTGGTCTGTCGTGTTCATCCAAAATACATTTGGCAAGAGTTTTACCATATACATCCCTATATTCTACCATACATATTAAATACTAAATCCTCCTTTATATATATATAACATTTCTCTGATATCACATTTTAACAACCAAAAATATTATAAAATCTCTTGTATTAGTATACGATGATAGAGACCACTTCCATCAGATCGTGAACTGGACTGTGTTGACAGTATGGTCTCTCCCTGCGGCCTCTATAGAGGACAACAGAACACGCTCCGTACCTCCTCCTCCCCTGCCATTCAGCTGCCCTTCATGCTCAGTGACTGGAGCATCGCATGGCGGGCACCGAGGGCAAACGCTGATTTATCACCTCATTCCCATCCAGATGTGCTTGAGCCCACCACCTACCCACCCACGCATGCAGATTCATTACCAGGACCAGTGGGGAGAGTGGGGCTGTGGTCGGTCATTTCCCCTGCTAGAGGCCCATTACCCAGGCATGGCCAGGAGCCTGGTGCATGGTTAATACAACCGGACGGTAAATTGGATCTCTGACACCCACTATTTACCTTGGAGCTGCTCTGATGATCAGGAGAATGAATAAATCCACACCCCCGCACAGCATGGTGCCATCAGAGAGAGAGAGCAGATAAACTCGCTCTGTGTGTGTGTGTGTGTGTGTGTGTGTGTGTGTGTGTGTGTGTGTGTGTGTGTGTGTGTGTGTGTGTGTGTGTGTGTGTGTGAGAGAGCGAAAGAGAGAACGATTGAAGAGAGAGAAAGAGAGAGATTGGAGGTGTATTGCATGAACACACATACACATAAATGAAGAGAGGGAGGAAAGTGAGTGAGTCTAAGAAAGAGTTTGTTGTCACCCTCCTCCCCCCTTCCTGTGTCCAATCAGCTGGGGAGGTTTCTCCACACACCCGACTGAACCCCGGCGTTCGTTTTAATTAGTCAAATACACCAGCAGTGCGTCTCCAGCCCCGAGCCGTAGCCAGACTCAGCCACTCAGTGTTTGTGAGGAAGCAGGCCTGTGGAGGAGGCGGAAATGGGTTGCTAGTCTGGGCCGTGTCAGGGCCAGGGGCCAAGGGGAGTGGAGGTTGGAATGGAGGGGTGTAGCGCCAAGGGAGACCGCCACTACTGAGTGACAACTGTTTCAGCCATGGTCCTGGTGTGGTCTTGTCTGGTCCTGGTCTGGGCTAGGCCTTCCGGGGCTGGTTTGTGTCAGAACAGGCAATGGAGGACAGGTGGTGGTGGAGGGGGGTAGGGAGAGAGAGGGAGGGACAGGGTAGGGAGGGACAGGGTAGGGAGGGACAGGAGAGAGAGGGAGGGACAGGAGAGAGAGGGAGGGAGGGACAGGAGAGAGAGGGAGGGACAGAGTAGGAAGGGAGGGGGGGAAGGAGAGAGAGGGAGGGACAGGGTAGGGAGGGACAGGGTAGGGAGGGAGGGACAGGAGAGAGAGGGAGGGACAGGGTAGGGAGGGACAGG
>NW_022265858.1:0-3134 GCF_002021735.2 Oncorhynchus kisutch | reverse complement strand
CTGAATGACAACAAGCTCAGTCGATGATGCTGTGACACACGCCCAGACCATGAGGACATCCACTCCAAATCGATCCGCTCCAGAGTACGTCATTCATTCAACGATAAGTGCGAATCTGACATCACCCTGGTGAGACAAAAGCGACTCATCAGTGACGAGCACTTTTTGCAGTCCTGTCTGGTCAGCGACGGTGAGTTTGTGCCAATGGCGATGTTGTTGCGTTGATGTCTGCTTACAACAGGCTACAAGCCTCAGCCAGACTCTCTCAGCCTATTGCAGACAGTCTGAGCACTGATGGAGGTATTGTGTGTTCTGGTGTAACTCGGGCAGTTGTTGTTGTCATCCTGTACTGTCCACGTGTGATGTTCGGATGTACGATCCTGTGCAGGTTTTGTTACATGTCGTCTGCCACTGCGAGGACGATCAGCTGTCGTCTGTCTCCAATAGCGCTGTCTTAGGTGTCTCAAAGTACGGACAATGCAAATGATTTCCTGGCCACATCTGCAGTTTTCATGCTCTTGCAGCATGCCTAAGGCACGTTCACTCAGATGAGCAGGGACCTGGGACTCTTTTTTTGGTATTTTCCAGAGTCAGCAGAAGGCTCTTTAGTGTCTACGTTTTCATAACTGTGACTTAATTGCTACCGTCTGCAAGCTGTTAGTGTCTGAACGACTGTTCACAGGTGCATGTTCATTCATTGTTTATGGTTCATTGAACAAGCATGGGAAACAGTGTTTAAACATTTTACAATGAAGATATGTGAAGTTATTTGGATTTTTTACGAATTATCTTTGAAGTACAGGGTCTGGAAAAGGGATGTTTCTTTTTTTTCTTTTTATGTGTTGTTGGAGCTAGAGAAAAGCATGCTGGTGTCCTGTGGATGAAATTGAGGCCACGTAGAAGAGGGCAATATTTCAGCAATATCCTTCACCTTATCTCTTGCAAATGAACATAAAACATGTCATTGAGGAGGTAGGGGAGAATTGTCATCTGCTTCTTATTTTACTATTCAGAAGACGCTGATTTAACATAAAATTACCCACATCACCTCTCCTGCCCTAAATCATTGTGACTGGGAAGGACATATTTTTGTGTACAGTGCTTTGACTAAACAGCTTACCATTTCAAGTAGGGTTGGCCTTCTGCTTTATATAAACATGACCTTTATATAAAACATTGCACTTTTTCTATTAAATGGAATAAGAAATCATCTTGAAGACCTGAGTCTGGCTGGGTGAGTTGTCTTGAGAGAAAGACTTCCTCAAGGTCGGCTTGGTCATACTTTCCTCAGTCAGCACAGACTGGACTTTCCATGA
This sequence comes from Oncorhynchus kisutch, assembly GCF_002021735.2. Lineage (NCBI taxonomy): Eukaryota > Metazoa > Chordata > Actinopteri > Salmoniformes > Salmonidae > Oncorhynchus > Oncorhynchus kisutch. The sequence goes on along the minus strand of NW_022265858.1, from coordinate 1,818 downwards.
TGAATTGGGATTGGGAGTGGGGGGCAAGTGAGTGTGTGTGTTTTTCTGTGCGTGCGTGTGTGTGCATGTGTAGAAGTGGGGAAGCATCATGGGGGGTGAAGCATCAGAGGGGCAGATTCATGGGGGCTAGGCAGCGGAGAGTTGTGCATCTCAGCTGTGAGAGAGATTAAAGAAGCAGCGAGAGCAGAATACTCTTAATTAATCCCATGAATCTGCCGCTGATGCTTCAACCCATGATGCTTCCCCTTCTACACACACATGCGTACACACACGCACGCACTTGACTCCCTGACCAATTGGCTGAGATGATGGAAGGGTTGAGCGTGCGATGGTTGGCCATGCGTTTCATGTGAATTCTTAAAGAGATGCACAACTCTCCGCTGCTAGCCCATGAATTGCCTCTGATGCTTCACCCCATGATGCTTCCCACTTCTACACATGCACACACACGCACGCACAGAAAAACACACACACTCACTTGCCCCACTCCAATCCAATTCATCATGGAAAGTCAGTCTGTGCTGACTGAGGAAAGTATGACAAGCCGACTTGAGGAAGTCTTTCTCTCAAGACAACTCACCAGGCAGGACTCAGGGTCTGTCAAGATGATTTCTTATTCCATTTAATAGAAAAAGTGCAATGGTTTATATAAAGGGGTCATGGTTTATATAAAGCAGAAGGCCAACCTACTTGAAATGGTAAGCTGTTTAGTCAAAGCACTGTACACAAAATATGTCCTCCAGTCACAATGATTTAGGGGCAGGAGAGGTGGATGGTGGGTAATTTTATGTTAAATCAGCGGTCTTCTGAATAGTAAAATAAGAAGCAGATGACAATTCTCCTACCTCTCAATGAATGTTTTATGTGTCATTTGCAAGAGATAAGGGTGAAGGGATATTGCTGAAATATTGCCTCTTCTACGTGGCTCAATTTCATCCACAGGAACCAGCATGCTTTTCTCTAGCTCAACAACACATAAAAAGAAAAAAGAACATCCTTTTCAGGACCTGTACTTCAAAGATAATTCGTAAAAATCCAAATAACTTCACATATTTCATTGTAAAATGTTTAAACACTGTTTCCATGCTTGTTCAATGAACATAAAATGAATGAACATGCACTGTGGAACAGTCGTTCAGACACTAACAGCTTGCAGACGGTAGGCAATTAAGGTCACAGTTATGAAAACGTAGGACACTAAAGAGGCTTTCTGCTGACTCTGGAAAATACCAAAAGAAGAGTCCAGGGTCCTGCTCATCTGAGTGAACGTGCCTTAGGCATGCTGCAAGGAGGCATGAAAACTGCAGATGTGGCCAGGGAAATCATTTGCATTGTCGTACTTTGAGACACTAAGACAGCGCTATTGGAGACAGGACGGACAGCTGATCGTCCTCGCAGTGGCAGACGACATGTAACAAACTGCACAGGATCGGTACATCGAACATCACACGTGGGACAGGTACAGGATGACAACACAATGCCGAGTTACACAGGAACACAATACTCCATCAGTGCTCAGACTGTCTGCAATAGGCTGAGAGAGTCTGGGCTGAGGGCTTGTAGGCTGTTGTAAGGCAGGAATAACGGCAACAACATCGCATTGGGCACAAACTCACGTCGTGGACAGACAGGATGGCAAAAGTGCTCGTCATGATGAGTCGCTGTTTTGTCTCACCAGGGGTGATGGTCAGATTCGCACTTATCGTTGAATGAATGAGCGGTACTCTGGAGCGGGATCGATTTGGAGGTGGATGGTCGTCATGGTCTGGGGCGGTGTGTCACAGCATCATCGGACTGAGCTTGTTGTCATTCAGGCAA
>NW_022265857.1:0-3144 GCF_002021735.2 Oncorhynchus kisutch | reverse complement strand
TAGAACCGCAGTTAAAAATAAATACAAATAAAAACATTGTGTGCTCTGGCTGCCCACAGTTTGGTCAAAAGGGAGTTTGTGTGCTCTGGCTGCCCACAGTTTGGTCAAAAGGGAGTTTGTGTGCTCTGGCTGCCCACAGTTTGGTCAAAAGGGAGTTTGCGTGCTCTGGCTGCCCACAGTTTGGTCAAAAGGGAGTTTGTGTGCTCTGGCTGCCCACAGTTTGGTCAAAAGGGAGTTTGTGTGCTCTGGCTGCCCACAGTTTGGTCAAAAGGGAGTTTGTGTGCTCTGGCTGCCCACAGTTTGGTCAAAAGGGAGTTTGCGTGCTCTGGCTGCCCACAGTTTGGTCAAAAGGGAGTTTGCGTGCTCTGGCTGCCCACAGTTTGGTCAAAAGGGAGTTTGTGCTCTGGCTGCCCACAGTTTGGTCAAAAGGGAGTTTGTGTGCTCTGGCTGCCCACAGTTTGGTCAAAGGGAGTTTGTGTGCTCTGGCTGCCCACAGTTTGGTAAAAAGGGAGTTTGTGTGCTCTGGCTGCCCACAGTTTGGTCAAAAGGGAGTTTGCGTGCTCTGGCTGCCCACAGTTTGGTCAAAAGGGAGTTTGCGTGCTCTGGCTGCCCACAGTTTGGTCAAAAGGGAGTTTGCGTGCTCTGGCTGCCCACAGTTTGGTCAAAAGGGAGTTTGTGTGCTCTGGCTGCCCACAGTTTGGTCAAAAGGGAGTTTGTGTGCTCTGGCTGCCCACAGTTTGGTCAAAAGGGAGTTTGTGTGCTCTGGCTGCCCACAGTTTGGTCAAAAGGGAGTTTGTGTGCTCTGGCTGCCCACAGTTTGGTCAAAAGGGAGTTTGTGTGCTCTGGCTGCCCACAGTTTGGTCAAAAGGGAGTTTGTGTGCTCTGGCTGCCCACAGTTTGGTCAAAAGGGAGTTTGTGTGCTCTGGCTGCCCACAGTTTGGTCAAAAGGGAGTTTGTGTGCTCTGGCTGCCCACAGTTTGGTCAAAAGGGAGTTTGTGTGCTCTGGCTGCCCACAGTTTGGTCAAAAGGGAGTTTGTGTGCTCTGGCTGCCCACAGTTTGGTCAAAAGGGAGTTTGTGTGCTCTGGCTGCCCACAGTTTGGTCAAAAGGGAGTTTGTGTGCTCTGGCTGCCCACAGTTTGGTCAAAAGGGAGTTTGTGTGCTCTAGCCTGTCAGTGCGTGAGCTGTCGAGTAAGACTGAATAACGTCCCAATGAAGAACAATAGGAGGCCTGTGCTGGGACTGGGATTGCAATTCTCACTGGGCTCCATTAGGAGAGACAGGAACTTTTCTTTCGCAGAAACAACGCTATTTATCAAGGGAGAAAAAAAGAACCAACTTCAGCTCATCCTTTGTTTGTTTTCCCTGTGCTGTAATGGTTCATGACCTGGTCTGAGCTCCCAGTGATGGGATAACCCACATACCCACTCAGCCAACCATGTGACCTGCCAGGTTCAGCTCAGAACTATGTCCCCATTCATCCAGCTATTTTATCCATAAAACCTTAAAACCTAATCAATGGATATTATTGGCAAGTACACAGTGTATAGGGGTCTCTTTCACCACCCATACTTTCCTGGAAAGTATGGGTGGTGAAAGAGACCCCTATACACTGTGTACTTGCCAATAATATCCATTGATTAGGTTTTAAGGTTTTATGGATAAAATAGCTGGATGAATGGGGACATAGTTCTGAGCTGAACCTGGCAGGTCACATGGTTGGCTGAGTGGGTATGTGGGTTATCCCATCACTGGGAGCTCAGACCAGGTCATGAACCATTACAGCACAGGGAAAACAACAAAGGATGAGCTGAAGTTGGTTCTTTTTTTTCTCCCTTGATAAATAGCGTTGTTTCTGCGAAAGAAAAGTTCCTGTCTCTCCTAATGGAGCCCAGTGAGAATTGCAATCCCAGTCCCAGCACAGGCCTCCTATTGTTCTTCATTGGGACGTTATTCAGTCTTACTCGACAGCTCACGCACTGACAGGCTAGAGCACACAAACTCCCTTTTGACCAAACTGTGGGCAGCCAGAGCACACAAACTCCCTTTTGACCAAACTGTGGGCAGCCAGAGCACACAAACTCCCTTTTGACCAAACTGTGGGCAGCCAGAGCACACAAACTCCCTTTTGACCAAACTGTGGGCAGCCAGAGCACACAAACTCCCTTTTGACCAAACTGTGGGCAGCCAGAGCACACAAACTCCCTTTTGACCAAACTGTGGGCAGCCAGAGCACACAAACTCCCTTTTGACCAAACTGTGGGCAGCCAGAGCACACAAACTCCCTTTTGACCAAACTGTGGGCAGCCAGAGCACACAAACTCCCTTTTGACCAAACTGTGGGCAGCCAGAGCACACAAACTCCCTTTTGACCAAACTGTGGGCAGCCAGAGCACACAAACTCCCTTTTGACCAAACTGTGGGCAGCCAGAGCACACAAACTCCCTTTTGACCAAACTGTGGGCAGCCAGAGCACACAAACTCCCTTTTGACCAAACTGTGGGCAGCCAGAGCACGCAAACTCCCTTTTGACCAAACTGTGGGCAGCCAGAGCACGCAAACTCCCTTTTGACCAAACTGTGGGCAGCCAGAGCACGCAAACTCCCTTTTGACCAAACTGTGGGCAGCCAGAGCACACAAACTCCCTTTTTACCAAACTGTGGGCAGCCAGAGCACACAAACTCCCTTTTGACCAAACTGTGGGCAGCCAGAGCACACAAACTCCCTTTTGACCAAACTGTGGGCAGCCAGAGCACAAACTCCCTTTTGACCAAACTGTGGGCAGCCAGAGCACGCAAACTCCCTTTTGACCAAACTGTGGGCAGCCAGAGCACGCAAACTCCCTTTTGACCAAACTGTGGGCAGCCAGAGCACACAAACTCCCTTTTGACCAAACTGTGGGCAGCCAGAGCACACAAACTCCCTTTTGACCAAACTGTGGGCAGCCAGAGCACACAAACTCCCTTTTGACCAAACTGTGGGCAGCCAGAGCACGCAAACTCCCTTTTGACCAAACTGTGGGCAGCCAGAGCACACAAACTCCCTTTTGACCAAACTGTGGGCAGCCAGAGCACACAAACTCCCTTTTGACCAAACTGTGGGCAGCCAGAGCACACAATGTTTTTATTTGTATTTATTTTTAACTG
>NW_022265856.1:0-3154 GCF_002021735.2 Oncorhynchus kisutch | reverse complement strand
TACAAAGTATTTACCTTGAGGTTCTTCAATGTGTTGAGGCTTTTGGGAGCACATTCTATAAGTAGTCCCGAAATACTGTATGAAAGACCACATGGACATGCTACATATACAACAGAGGACTTCGAAGACTTTCAAGTCAGCCCATTGGCAGCATATTAATTGTGTTACACTGAATTCCCTCGGTGTTTGAGGACATTAATATCTAGTACTTGTACATTATGGGGCAACATCGTTTCTCTCTGAGCTACTGTATAATGAATCCCTTGCTGTTTGGGTGTGTGTGTGTGTGTGCGTGTGTGTGTGTTCAATATGCATTCTGTGTGTGCGTTTGTGTAGTTTCTGTACATGTAAGTTCCTTTCCCTATGTCGCTGTAATTTATAATGTGTATCGTTCCTCCCTGCCCATCTGCACTCAGGGTCCATGTTACCCATCTAACTGGAATTAGCTCTGGAATCAGTTAATTAAATTTGCCAGCAACTGTCTGCTTAGACAAGCGGTTAATTGAAGCAGGTGGCAGGCAGAGGTGCCAGAGAGATGTATTTTTAGATGATAAGATAGTGAGAAATGTAATAAAAGTGAACAGTTTCTTAACTATGTAGGGTTGGGGGTCTTGCATATGGGGATCCCGATAAAATCGCACAGATCAGGGTTGAACATGTTATTTAATTTGTGGCTCCAACACGAGGCCGCAAATTTCAAACATTTCAAATGGAAACAGAAGTATGAAATGTGCACCACCTCCTTATTGCAATGTAATCCAGCTAAATGTGTTGGTAAGGTCTCATACAGTATGTGTTTATAATAGGATACTGTAGCTAGGGAATCATGGGACTGGTAGCTAGGCTCACCTGCCCAGGTTGATGACTCCACGTGGGATACCTGTTGGTGTGTTGAAGGCCGGTAGCAGCTTCTCCCAAGCACCATCACTTTCCGCTTGAACATCTACAACAACAAGGAAGGAGGGAGACTTAGTAAACACTCACTGAAACACACAAAGACAGAAATACACACACCTGTGCAAAAACCAGCCCAACCCCACAGAGGTGCACACCACCCCCGCGTGGCATCAACACAGGCATATATTCATCTTGGCCCCTGTAAGAAAAATATTTTTGCTTCCATGTACAGAACCTTTTACCCGACAAAGAGCCATCAAATAACTCTTTCTTCAGAGGAAAAAGGTTTCATGTAGAACCCTTTCATGTAGAACCCTTTCATGTAGCGAACAGTCAAACACAGAGAGTAGAATTAAAGTGTAGCTCCAGCCCCAATACTTTCCAGATGGCTTCCCAGCCTCTCGCAACAAGCTAATTATGTAGAACATAACAAACCCAGGGACAACGGACAGACGACGCTGCTCTGAGAAGGAATAAAGCAATCTTATTGATGTAACCCAGAGCAGTTCAATTAAAACGACACTCTTCTCTGCTGCCTGCCTCTTGAAAGCAGGGCCAAGGAGAGCGAAGCACTGTCTCAAAGTAAGATTAACAGGTCAGATTGATCTGCATAACCTGCGAAGATAGAGTTAGAAGGAGAGAGAAGTAGAGAGAGAGAAGAGAGATGGTTAAATAGCGAGAGACTCAGAGCTCTGAGTCTCTCGCTATTTAACCATCTCTCTTCTCTCTCTCTACTTCTCTCTCCTTCTAACTCTATCTTCGCAGGTTATGCAGATCAATCTGACCTGTTAATCTTACTTTGAGACAGTGCTTCGCTCTCCCTTGGCCTGCTTTCAAGAGGCAGGCAGCAGAGAAGTGTCGTTTTAATTGAACTGCTCTGGTTACATCAATAAGATTGCTTTTATTCCTTCTCAGAGCAGCGTCGTCTGTCCGTTGTCCCTGGGTTTGTTATGTTCTACATAATTAGCTTTGTTGCGAGAGGCTGGAAGCCATCTGGAAAGTATTGGGGCTGGAGCTACACTTTAATTCTACTCTCTGTGTTTGACTGTTCGCTACATGAAAGGGTTCTACATGAAAGGGTTCTACATGAAACCTTTTTCCTCTGAAGAAAGAGTTATTTGATGGCTCTTTGTCGGGTAAAGGTTCTGTACATGGAAGCAAAAATATTTTTCTTACAGGGCCAAGATGAATATATGCCTGTGTTGATGCCACGCGGGGTGGTGTGCACCTCTGTGGGGTTGGGCTGGTTTTTGCACAGGTGTGTGTATTTCTGTCTTTGTGTGTTTCAGTGAGTGTTTACTAAGTCTCCCTCCTTCCTTGTTGTTGTAGATGTTCAAGCGGAAGTGATGGTGCTTGGGAGAAGCTGCTACCGCCTTCAACACACCAACAGGTATCCCACGTGGAGTCATCAACCTGGGCAGGTGAGCCTAGCTACCAGTCCCCATGATTCCCTAGCTACAGTATCCTATTATAAACACATACTGTATGAGACCTTACCAACACATTTAGCTGGATTACATTGCAATAAGGAGGTGGTGCACATTTCATACTTCTGTTTCCATTTGAAATGTTTGAAATTTGCGGCCTCGTGTTGGAGCCACAATTAAATAACATGTTCAACCCTGATCTGTGCGATTTTATCGGGATCCCCATATGCAAGACCCCCCACCCTACATAGTTAAGAACTGTTCACTTTTATTACATTTTCTCACTATCTTATCATCTAAAATACATCTCTCTGGCACCTCTGCCTGCCACCTGCTTCCAATTAACCCGCTTGTCTAAGCAGACAGTTGCTGGCAAATTTAATTAACTGATTCCAGAGCTAATTCCAGTTAGATGGGTAACATGGACCCTGAGTGCAGATGGGCAGGGAGGAACGATACACATTATAAATTACAGCGACATAGGGAAAGGAACTTACATGTACAGAACTACACAAACGCACACACAGAATGCATATTGAACACACACACACGCACACACACACACACACCCAAACAGCAAGGGATTTCATTATACAGTAGCTCAGAGAGAAACGATGTTGCCCCATAATGTACAAGTACTAGATATTTAATGTCCTCAAACCGAGGGAATTCAGTGTAACACAATTAATATGCTGCCAATGGCTGACTTGAAAGTCTTCGAAGTCCTCTGTTGTATATGTAGCATGTCCCATGTGGTCTTTCATACAGTATTTCGGACTACTTATAGAATGTGCTCCCAAAGGCCTCAACACATTGAAGAACCTCAAGTA
>NW_022265855.1:0-3166 GCF_002021735.2 Oncorhynchus kisutch | reverse complement strand
TGCCCTGATCTGAATGCTGCGGACTCTAGGAGATGGAGACTAAAACAATACCACACCAGATCACTCCTGTGACATAATGCATTGTGTAAGACCTGCAGCAGTGTACACCAGGAGTCTGAATTATGCTGCTGTGTGTCCTGTTTGTTGTATTATTAGTCATTGTCAACACAGTGTAGCCTATTTCCGCTGCTGGCCGCCCTACTTACCAGCAGTCCTGATTCTTGACTAACTTTTGCCTTGACAGAGGAACTCGAATCGCAGCCTAGCACTGCTAAAGAGAAACAGAAAGCTGCTGATCGGCAGCTTGTTTACTATCTAGCCTAAATTCCATCTTTTAAATGAGCGTGAGTTGAATTGGACGCTCAAACCTACTCTCCTCTCTGCATAGCTCCCCTCTTCAGCGCCATTGCTAAAACCCTTTATTTTGTGCGACACTGTCACTAGAGACCGCCTCTACTCTAGAATACAGAGAATGTTGAATAGAGTTCTGTGTTGTAGATTCTGGAATCTCCTTCTCTACTGTTAACCAAACTGAGCTCATACTGAATTAATTATGTGACTCTGTCCCACCCACTCTCCTCCACTGCCCTCCTTATCAAAAGTGGCAAACACACACACCAAACTGAGCCATCTTCAGTCAAAGCCTTAGCGTCATGTAGTTAGGCTACATAAGTCTACTCTCCCAGAAATTCAACAGTAGATTTAATGTTTGTCTGTTGTTCATATCAATCCTATTTTTATGAAATTCCTGCTTATTAGCTAAATGATTGCTTACACTATATAATCAGTGTTAATCCATCTTAAGTACACACACGCAAGCAGAGGGAAGCATGATAGACCACTAGCATAAGCTATCATTATAGAGACCCTGCCAGCTGACTGTCCACTGTTGCCAGCCACACAGTCAGTTATCAGATTGAGCATGAAAAACAGGGAAAAACCAGACAGGGACCACATTCATTACTTTGACTACATCTGTGACAAAGCCTCAAATGTTTCTTGTCTAGTTGAATCTGGCTGTGTGAAATGTGAGGCTTTTAGTGCATTTTCTGCGTAACGAGACCGTGACTGTCTGTGCATCTGCCATTATGAAACACAATCCTATCTGGAGAAGAAGAAAAAACCTATACCAGCAATATTCATACAACAATACAATCTCAAACATGAAAATCAATATCTAGATTCAATTATCATTCCAAATGTTTACCTGTGCATATTGCAACTATCCAGTTTAAGTGGATTTGCGTGATGCTCAAACCCCTCTCCTGTCTCTCGTCCAATAGAATGCATCCTGTCAGGAATCATGTCGTGAAGGGAAGAAGTCCTGCACATGGACCGAACTCCTACTACGGGCAGAGATGCCTCCATCACTCCCCTGGAGATGTAAGTCGACCTCTGTCCTCTGAGCGCTGACCCATAAGACCAACCTCAACAGCCACACAGACACAAACTAAGACTGCACCATTCTCTTACACAAATAACAGTCAGGATGCCTACGCACCCATTTCCCAGAAATGTTTGTAACCGTATGAATCTGAATGAGAGCATGAGAAAGAGAACAAGAACTAGTCATACTAATCTGAATATCCTTAAAAATGGTGACGCACTGATCATTATAGTCAGATTAGTATGACTATTCCTTTTCTCTTTCTCATGCCTCCTCATTCAGATTCATACGTTACAAACATTTCTGGAAATGGTGCGTAGCATCCTGACTGTTATCTTGTGTAAGAGAATGTGCAGTCTTAGTTTGTTCTTGTTGCCTGTTGAGGTTGTCTTATGGGTCAGCGCCTCAGAGACAGAGTCGACTTACATCCTCCAGGGATGATGAGGCACTCTCTGCCCCTAGTAGAGTTCCGTCCATGTGCAGACCTTCTTCCCCTTCACCGACATGATTCCTGACAGGATGCATTCCTATTGACGAGAGACAGGAGAGGGTTTGAGCATCACGCAAATCCACTTAAACCTGGATAGTTGCCAATATCGCACAGTCAAACATTGGAATGATAATTGAATCCTAATATTGATTTTCATGTTAGATTGTATTGTGTATGAATATTGCTGTATAGTTTTTCTTCTTCTCCAATAGATTGTGTTTCATAATGCAGATGCACAGACAGTCACGTCTCGTTACGCCAGAAAATGCACTAAAAGCCTCACATTTCACACAGCCCAGATTCAACTAGACAAGAAACATTGAGCTTGTCACAGATGTAGTCAAAGTAATGAATTGTCCCTGTCTGTTTTTCCCTGTCTTTTCATGCTCCAATCTGATAACTGACTGTGTGCTGCAACAGTGACCAGTCCAGCTGCAGGTCTCTATAATGATAGCTTATGCTATGTCTATCCATGCTCCCCTCTGCTTGCCGTGTGTACTTAAGATGATTAACACTGATTATATAGTGTAAGCAATCATTTAGCCTAATAAGCAGAATTTCATAAAAATAGGATGATATGACACAACAGACAAACATTAAATCTACTTGAATCTTCTGGAGAGTAGACTTATGTAGCCTAACTACCATGACCCGCTAAGGCTTTGACTGAAGATGCCTCAGTTCTGTGTGTGTTGCCACTTTTGATAAGGGCAGTGGAGAGAGTGGTGGACCAGAGTCACATAATTAATTCAGTATGAGCTCCAGTTTGGTTAACAGTAGAGAAGGAATTCCAAATCTACAACACAGAACTCTATTCAACATTCTCTGTCATTCTAGAGTAGACGTCTCTATGACAGTTCGCCACAAAATAAAGGTTTAGCAATGCCGCTGAAGAGAGCTATGCAGAGAGAGAGTAGTTTGAGCGTCCAATTCAACTCACGCTCCATTTAAAAGATGAATTTAGCTAGATAGTACAACAAGCTGCCGATCAGCAGCTTTCTGTTTCTCTCTTAGCAGTGCTAGCTGCGATTCGAGTTCCTCTGTCAAGGCAAAAGTTAGTCAAGAATCACGACTGCCTGTACAGTACGCCGCCAGCCAGCGGAAAATAGCTACACTGTGTTGACAATGACTAATAATACAACAAACAGGACACCACAGCAGCATAATTCCAGACTCCTGGTGTACACTGCTGCCAGTCTTACACAATGCATTATTCACAGGAATGACTCTGTGTGCTATGTTTTAGTCTCCATCTCCCTAGATCCGCAGCATTCAATCAGGCAACTTAG